>NC_143481.1:57564811-57716928 GCF_027475165.1 Benincasa hispida | reverse complement strand
TCGTAGCATTCGCACCGAGAGGTGGTTTACTATTGTATGTGTGTTGCATGATTGCATGGATTGCGTTGACTAAGGTTGTCCTTGTGGTCATTCTTAAGCGTTGCAATGAAATCTTCTCCGCATTTTATCTATTTTCCCATACATTTATTTCATGTCAAGTGTTGTCGTATCTCTACCTTTCATGCATATTCTCATTGCATTGTCTGTTAGATAGGAGTAGGAGTAGGATTAACTTAGCAACATCCCCTCCATTTTTTTTTATTTAAACCGCCACATGCACATCACCACAAACATATAGCTACAAGTCCCTGTGTTTGACCTCGAATTACCCGAGAAACTTGCATTGGAATTATACATGGTTCCAGCGTAAGAAAACTTGTGGCAGGACGCATGGTCATCACATACATTCATTAACGCATTATCAGTCCAATGCATGACCATCAACGCATGGCTATCAACACATATCTTAGGAACATGCATCGCATACCGCATCCATGGGATTTTGGTTGTTGAGTAAAATTGACTTCTAATTTCTTGCCATCAACATTCCACCATCGCATTCTACACTATTTAACCACGCAACAAGTTTTTGGCACAGTTGTCGGGGACTACGGCAATACATTGTGCTAATGGTAACTTTTTTATTTTCTTTGCAGATTCTTTGTCTCTGTCCACTGCTTCTCCTTAGGTAAGGGAAAAAGCGGGCGTCACATGAGTGAAGGACAAAATTTTGAGCCCATTTTCGACCCAGAGATTGAGAGAACTTTCTGAAGAAGAAGAAGAAATAGCCGCCGCCAACAACAACAACAACAAGAGAAAGATCCAAAAATGGCGAAACAACTAGAAAATGGAGCACCAAATGCAAATAACCGCAATAGGCCCATCCGGAATATGCGTCACCCAACCTCTATGATTTCTCACCATAAATCATTAGGCCAGCTCTTGACGGATCGAGGTTCGAAATGAAATTGGTGATACTACAGATGATCCAAACTGCCAGACAGTTTGGCGGTGGGCGTGGCAAGGATCCACATGCCCACCTCCGGAGTTTCATTGAGATATGCAACACGTTTGTGTTCCCAAATATCTCCGCCGAGGAGGTTCGATTAACATTGTTTCCATTTTTGTTGTGTGACCAGGAATGAAAATGGGCTTATTCTCTCGAACCAGGGGAGATTACATCATGGGAACAAATAGTTGAGAAGTTCATGAAGAAATACTTCCCTCCAACGGAGAATGCCAAAAGGAGGAAGTTGATCATCAATTTTGAATAGGATATTGACGAATCACTCAGTGATGCCTGGGCAAGATTTAAGAGGCTGGTAAGAGATTGCCCACATAACGGCTTACCAGATTGTTTACAGATGGAAATTTTCTACCACGGATTGAACCCTGCATCGCAGACAGCTGCCAATGCAGTAGCAGCTGGAGGTCTGCTTGATAAAACATATGATGAGGCCAAGAATATACTTGTCTAAAAATCATGAAGACTAGAGAGAAAGCGATCAAAGATTGAGAATCAAGGACAGTAACGCAAATAATGAGGCCATCGCATCCCTTTGATAACGGGTAGAAATGCACGTTATCATAGTACTAAGTTCTTAAACAATGTTAGCTTGTGTTGATAAAATATGTTAATTGCGTCCATTAAGCATCAATTTCATAATATTGCGGTCGCATGCGTTCATCGCATTAAAACAGTTGATTTTTGTATTTTTGTTCAGAATATGCATTGACGCAAGGTGAAAATTTCGATCATTAGGAAAACATTGGTCGAGCGCAACTTCACCGCAAGGCTTTGTGATGAATGTGTTCGCAAACATTCGCCCGAGAAGGATTGCCACAACTTGGTCAGTGCAACATGAGGGGCACATATGGGTGAAAGGCTAATTAATCGCGTTGGGATAGAAAGCTGATGATAGTCAAATCCGAATTAAGTCGACAGCCGCTAACGATCACAAGTACATTAAGCTTTTTGGTGACAAATATTCGGCGCATCAGTTAGGAATTAAAGCCGTCCCATCTGTACAATCATGAGAGAGAAGCCGCCATTTATCTTGGATGTTCTATAAATACCAGAGGCATCCTTTAGAAATGGGGTTGACCATTCATTAGTTCAGAAGTCCGTTCATAGTTTAGCCTTGTTCTTAGATTTTCTTTTCTTTTAAGGCAGACGAGAGAGAAGAAGGTTGTGCTGACAGATCATTCCGGTAAGCTTGGGAGAGCGCCGGAAGCTTCAAGGATAGAGAGAGGGCTGACGCCTGTGAAAGAAGGAATATCTTTGGAGCCGAATAGAGATTTACAATGTAATGGAATTTACTTGTGTATAGGGGCTTAGGAATAAGCACTGTTTGCTATTATCATTCTCCACTAAACAGGTCTTCAGTACTAGTAAATCATATTTACCTTGTTTGGCTTTCTTCTTCTCTACAAAGTACTTAGAATGGTTCTATTTCCAGTTTCCCTTTGGGTTGCAATGGAAGCAAGTTCCTTTCACAACCTTGGTCTTCCTGCCTCTCTGGGCTAGAGCAAGGTTAGCTTTATTCCCCTGGCCTCCCTTCTTCTTCTTCCACTTTTTGGTGTCAGAAGAAGATGGTACAGACTTAGTTGCAATGGTCGAACCTCTGAAGAACTTCTTTGAGGATGTGGCAACATTTCCCTCTCCCTTCTTCTCCTTGACTTTCATCAAGAATTGGTAAGTTTGTAACTCATTAAGTATGGTGGTCAGGTTGTAGTCTAGCTTGTTCATAACAGCATTATTACGAAATTGCAAGAAACTCTGCGAAACTCTCTGACAGAGTTTCTAGAATAAAGCTAACCTGATTGGCCTCATTGATGATGACCCCATTCATTTCAGCCACGTTAGAGTGGACCATCATATTGAGAATGTATTCTCTGGCAGATGTCCATTCTTTCATCCGGGCATTGAAAATGTATTTAAGAGCATCATGTTTGAGCTGTGAGGATAGTTATCCAAACATCTTACGCAATGATTCCATGATCTCGCATGCAGTAACCATGGATTCATGGTTCTTTGCCAAAACTTCAGATAAGCTGGCAAGTATATACACTTGGGCCTTTTCATTTTCCCTTATTGATCTCTCATATGCATCCCGAATATTTTGGACTGCATTTTGAGTGGATACTTGGGGACACACCTCAAGTAGGACAAATTGCAAGTCATCGATGATTAGCACAGTATTAATTGGGTTCTTCCAACTCGTGTAATTATCACCAGTTAATTTATCAGCACTTAGAAGATTTAATGTAATACTAGTCATTTTGGAAGATTGTTGAAACCATACAAATTACTTAGATTAGTTATTAAGGCATTGACCAACTGAAACCAATCAAATTTAGAAAAATTCTAATGTACCCTATGTGACATCTAATTTTGTAATGATGCTTCAGTGAGTCAGGATAAATGCCACTATAGGGGGTCAGTAACCCCTTCATTGAATTGAGACTATCTCAACCAACCATTACACTAGAATAACTCTTATCCCTATTACAATAGCCACCATTGTTCCGTCAAGAAATCATCAACTTACTTAACAATTTCTTGTAAGTGTAACCCTTCATTTTAGACTTTAGAGTTTCATTCCAATGATTCAATGGTAGGAGAAAACCGGTTACACCTAAAGTAATCCTATTCATTTATGGAGTTTGTGTAAAATTTCATGCAAATACCTTCAGTTTGGGGACACAAGCAAAGGTTCCTCAAGGCCGAGCATGAAATTTTACTACAAATCAATGAAGGAGACCATGGGATGTGTTGACACACGTCCCTCTCCTACTTACTATAAACACTCTCTCCATTTACCTTGGTATTGACCTATGCAAATATCATCCGTAGGGGAACACAAACAAAGGTATCTCGAGGTCAAGTATTGATCTCACGATGTGAACTATTTAGGCAGAAGGTGAAAAGAAATTGTCATATCATATACATCATTTTCAACCCACCCAGTGTTTTAAACCCAGGGTTTATTAATTTAGTTAAATTCGGCTAACAATTTAACTAAGTGGTTGTTAAATTTTTCTAATATAACTCTTATATTAGATAGTTCTTCAAAAAATGATTTTGTTCGTTAAACACTTTAACAAACGAAATCATTTATTGCATGCTTATAAACTAGTTGTCTAATTCACCTTCCAGGTTGGTTCCCAAGTAGGGGTGATCCTTTTTCATCAGCTTAAAATACCTCATCCTTAGATAGAACCTTCCTTAGACAAAGATCCCTTATAGACAATTATTTTATAAATTTAATCTTTTATTAATCCAATTTTATCTTATTAAAAAGAAATATAAAAGATTAACATATTTCTAATCTCATTAGAAATATTTCAACATAGTTCTATGTAAAATCAATTTTAAAAATTTAAAATTAATTTTAACCCGTGTTTGCATGCAACTCTTAATTCTAATTTGATTATTTTATAATACTTATAAAACTTAATGAAACAATTAAAACGTATAAACATGCATCTAATGACATACATAAAACATAACAATTATATTTTCTAAGATAATGTCATGTTCAATGCATTTCCCTTTTCATTACATAACATAACTTTTATATTATAAAGTAATGAAAATAAACACACAACCTTCATCCAAACTATATAATATAACAATTACAATATAGCATGATACATGGACATTTTATCAATGCATCCAATCATATAACTTAACATTTATATTAAATATGATGCATGAGCATGCTTAACGTATCATGCAACCATATAATATAACACTTATATTAAAACATGATGCATGAATTTATGTTTATTCTACGGTGGGATTTTAAACTATATGGCATACAATATGAAAAATAATAAAATTAAATCATACATCACATGTATAAATTAATAAATGGAAATATTACATAAAAAATTGGCATCCTAAACAATTAATTAAATTAATATTATTCTTGTATTAATTTAATTAATCAAAAAAGTAATTAATTACATGAAAACTAAAAAATTACAACAAAAATTACTTCAAACTCCCGCAGAAGCCTCGAACCCATAACCTCTGATCGCCTGGGCGCACGCGCGGACACCATTGGAGTGTAAGGACGCGAGCGTAGTTACGCTGGTCTGAAGCTTTCCATAGCGTAATGTTATGCTTCGCCTTAGCGTCAGAACGTTGTTGCCGAGTATAGCTATGTTGGGCATTTTGCCTTACAGCGTAAGGCACAGTGTAATTATGCTACGCATTACGCTCCAAGGCAGATTGCTACCATCTGCTTCGATATTCAACCCGAACTTGCTCCAAATGGCACCAAATTTATAAGCAACACTTGCACATCGAGTGACACCGACTTACAAACTCGATAGTGAAAATTAGATGCTTAAAACATCAGACCCTCATAATTTTAAACTCTTTAAAGCAATAAATCTAATGCAAATTTTTGAAACATCCAAGTGCAAACCAAGCATTCAAAATGCAGAATTAAAACCCAAAAAAACTCTAATTTTAAGTCACCAAAAAAAAAAAAAAATTAGAGATATGACTTGACTCTAATACCAATTGAAGGGATTGGAATTCCCACAGCAGAAGCATATGAACATCAGGTGTTTCGAATTTCATTTTACGAACTTAAGAGAACAAAGGAGATGAAAACCATGCATAAACATATCTCTAAGCATGCTTTCTATAAAATAATTTACATAGAGGAAAAGGGTATTTTTGGCTATTTGCACATGTGCATGATTAAGGTTGGGTACATCTTACCGTTTTGCACATGTAGTTACTGTTTTGCACATGTTCGGAAAGCCTACGGTCTATAGTACATGATTAAGGTTGGGTACATCGAGTAAATAGCCAAAAATATCGTTTTGCACATGTAGTTACTTCTAACTCCTTATTCTAGTAACACAATTAGATGTGGCCTACTCTGTAGCTGTTACAAGTTGTTGTAAGGATACTACAAATGAAGTGATCCAGATTCGTTCATGTATTGACATGAGAAGTGGGGGCGTCCTATGCAATGATTTTTTATAAAATCAAACCAAGAAATAAGTCACTCTTAATTTATAATGCTGTTTACTGTTTAAGACTGACTATTTCACTTAGTTTACCTAGGTAACTCGATCTTAATCCTGAGCTAACTATGAACTCCTTTTTATTAAGGATTATCCTTAGATTTGCATAGGTGAGGGCTGGCTCAACAGCGCCAGCTCAATAAGCCTCCAATTTCAGAGGTAAGATCGGGTAGATAGCTGGGAACATAGGGTGCAAGACGAAATTCATGCCCACCCGATTTAGGGATAGGAGAAAGGTTGTTCTATTAAGTACTAAATCCAGGTCTTGAACAAGGGGTCTCACCCTCTCACTGGCTTGAGAAGGATCCGATTTAGTGATTGGATCATAAACCAAATGTTCATTAGAGGATCAATTTGAACTTAAGGAACAAGACATAATATCAAGGGTAAAACAACACATTGACCCAGTCAGTATTACGGAACTTGTAAAGGGTCGACTTACTAGTTATGATTAAATCATGTGGACACAAATATATCTACAGTGAGGAGAGTGCAACAATCAAGCTATAGTGGTGTAACTCGATAGTCAACGAATACTGATTAATTCTGCCTAAAGAGTTTAGCCAATTAATCTTAATCGTTGGAGCTCATGATTTGTAGGTCTATAAGGTCCTTCTACTAGCTCGTAAAACATGAACACCTTGAATTATTAAATTTAGTGAATTTGGAATGACATCAATTTGAATCATTCAAATTAAAATTAGGGTTTTGCGTTCGAATTAGATCAAAATCAAATTAGGGTTTGCTTGATTATATTCGATATAATTAACGTTTAATTGGTTGAAATTAATAAAATTGGAGAGTTAATAATATTTAAATGCTGATTTAAATATCAATTACATGAATAAGATCATGTTTAAAATTAACTGTGTGATTAATTTAATATTTGATATTAAATTAAATAAACTAATTAAATATGTTTAATTAATAATAAAATCCAAACTAATTCCAATTTAGATTCAGTAAGAAATTTAATATTGATTTAATTAAATTATGAATTGAAATTTTAAAATTGGAATTGGGTTTTTAAAACCTAGAGGGTTTTTAGGAAGAAGGAGGTGTAACTTCCATATAATCACACAAATCCCACTTTCAATTGTTGAGCAGCTGCTGGCTTTTGAGTGTCCTGATTAGGTTTGCATGCTTGAGAGTGATAAAATCACTATGAAATTGAAGAAGAAAGAGGTGAATCGGTCGGAAAAAGTTTATGCTTCATTCATCTTCTTCCTCACATAAAAAACCACAAAATTCACTTGCTAAATTCACTCAAATCTGAGTTTCACCACTCAAATTCAAGAATGAGAATAGTAGAGAAGATCTCTTGGGGGTTCACGGTTGATTTGCAGCTTAATTGAAGTGAAGAACAGCTTGAAATTTAAAGAATTCATCAAGAGGTATGTAACATGAAACACACTTGTGATTTTCTGAAAATGCATTCTTTAAAACTCAAATTAAATGCAATTAGAGTGCTTATTGATTATGTTTGCTTCCGTTGCATGCTAGTGTATCCAATCAATTATGATGTTTAATGTGGGATAAATCCACGAAGTGAATTTTCTCACAATTTAAATTAAATTCAAAATTAAATTTATAAATTTTGAAATCTTAATTTCAAAATTATAATTTTTTATATATATTAATTCAATAATTAAAATAATATATAATTTCATTAATTTTGAATAAAAAATAATTCTTAACAATTAGTTAAACTATCTAATTAATGAAATTAATTTAATATCAAATATTAAATTAATTAAACACCAATTCCAAAACATAAATCTTTATTTATGTATTTAATTTTGAAATGGAATTGAAATATTATTCAATTCTCCAATTCCGTTTAATACAATAATTAAACGTGTAATTATTTTGTGTGTAATTATTAATTCCATTAACTTGAATTTGAACGTTTCAAATATACTCATCACGATATTCTAAGGTTTAATCTGTTTGTGAGCTAGTAGGGGGACCTAATGAACCTATAGATCATGGGCTCCAATGATTTGAGATTAATTAGATAAACTCTTTAGATCGAATTAACCAACATTCGTTAACTATCGGGTTACTCCACTAAAGTCCAGTAGTTGCACTCATATATTTTTGTCCACTTGATTTAACCATAATAAGTAAGTTGAACCTTCACAGGTTGTTCGTAATAACAGTTGGGTCAAATGTTGTTTTTCCCCCGAGATTACATCTTGCTCCTTAAGTCCCACTGATCCTCTAATGAATAATTGATTTGTTATCCAATCACCAAACCGAATCCCTCCCAGGCTAATGAGAGGGTGGGGCCCCTTGTTCAAGACCTAAAATCAGTATTTAAGAGAACAACCTCTCTACTATCCCTAAAAGCGGGTAGGAACGAATTCTGTCTTGCACCCTATGTCCCCAGCTATCTACTCGATCTTACCTCTGAAATGGGAGGCTTATTAAGTCACCGCTATTGAGCCAACCCTTGCCTGTGAAAATTTAAGGATAATTCCCAATAAACAGAAGTTCATAGTTAGCTTAGGATTAAGGTTGAGTTACTGAGGTCATCACTTTGAAATAGTCAGTCTTAAACAGTAAACAACATTATAAAGTAAGAGTGACTTATTTCTTGGTCCAGTCTTACACAAACTCATTGCATTAACAATGTTTCTTGACGTTTTTTAAATGTCAAGAATGACTTTCTTGACGTTTTTAAAAACATAATACAAATGATAGGAGCTTAGGAATACTCGGGAGGGTAGTCTAAGGATAGGATCTAGGCTTGGAAAGGTCAAGTCAGAATCTAGGCTGGGGAGAGTCAGATTAGAATGCATAGTACAAATGATAGGAGCTTAAAAATAAGCACTGTTTGCTATTAACGTATCACATGCATCATAGAGATAGGATATGATTGTATGCGGTCACCTTGCCTTCATGCATTTTGCATCATCGCATAGGACAAGAGTAGAGACTTAGGGATAAGCTCTATGTACACTTTTGCATTCAACACATGCGTCCTAGACTTAGGAGCATCGCATTTGCATTGGGAAATGACTTAGTGTGCATGGTTGTAGCATGATCACATAGTTTGACGCATTCCCAAGTAACGCTAGCTAAAGATCTTCTCAACCCATTCACCGCATACTCAGTGCATCTATCACACAACTAACTTTTCTCAAATCCGCCACATTTGTTTATTTTCTCATTAACGCAATCAACAACAAACCAACAATTTATTTATTTGGTTACCACAAAGTTTCACCAAAATTACCATCGCAATCTATTTGCATGTGTCCTTGAGTTCGACCGTGAACTTACTAGGAAACTCAGTGAAATTTGGATTCTGCTGAGGAAACTTGAGTGCACAACGCAATTTCACCATCACATATCATCCATAATTCACTTCATAAAAACAAGCATCAAGTTTTTGGCGTCGTTGTCGGGGACTTCGGCAAAATAGTGTGCTAACGGTAATTTTTCTGATTTTTTTGCAGGCTCTCAATCTCTGGTCAATTATGACTCGAAGTTTGAGAGAACGTTTAGACGAAGATCGAGAGTCCGTCAAAAGCAACCACAGTTAGATAAAGAAGAGATGGCGGAGCAGCCTAGAAATGAAGCACCAAATGATAACAATGTCATGGCGAATTCAATCCTGCTGGCAAACGATCGCAATAGACCCATTAGGGACTATGCATCGCCAAACCTCTATGATTTCTCTCTAGGAATCATGAGGCATGCCCTCGACGGAAGCCAATTTGAAATGAAACCGGTGATGCTGTATTTGATCCAGATTGCAGGACAATTCGGAGGAAGGCGTGGTGAAGACCCGCATGCCCACCTCTGAAGTTTTATTGAAATTCGCAATACTTTTGTGTTCCTGAACATCTCTGTCGAAGAAGTTCGACTAACTTTGTTCCCATTTTCTCTCTGTGATCAGGCTAGGAAATGGGCGTATTGTGCAGAAATCACTTTTTGGGAACATATTTTCTCTCTGTAACCGGGAGAGATCACTTTTTGGGAACAGGTTGCGGATAAGTTTATGAAGAAATACTTTCCACCTATTGAGAACGCCAGACGACGGAAACTAATTACAAATTTTGAACAAGGCATGGACGAATCGCTCAATGATGCCTGAGCAAGGTTTAAGAGGCTGGTTAGGAATTGTCCACACAATGGGTTGCCAGATTGCCTCCAGATGGAAATTTTTTATCATGGTTTGAATCTCGCTTCACAGATCGCTGCCAATGTGGCAGCCGCTAGTGGTCTGCTTGATAAAACGTATGACGAGGCGAAGAATATCTTGGATCGCATCTCTAAGAACCCTAAAGATTGGAGAGAAAGTGACCAGAGATTGAGACTCAAAGACAATGATGCAAATAATGGTGCTATTGCTTCACTACTAAATCAGATGACCGCAATGATGAACTTAATCCAGAGAATTACGATCAGCAGCCCAACACCGCAAAATGGGCAAATGAATGCAATCAGTCAAAACACCACAAGGTGTGCGACTCGCGGTGATGAGCATGCAATGGAAGATTGCCTGCAAAATCCACAGTCCGTTTACTTTGTCAAGAATAATCCTTTTTCGAATACGTACAACCCCTGGTGGAGAAACCACCCCAATTTTGCTTGGAAGAATCAGCAAAAGAATTTCCAACCTGTAGCGTAGAAAAAAGGGCCACCAGGATTCTTCCCACGCAATAACTGTCAAACGAGCAATCAAGCAAGTAGCTCACAACCACCGTAATCCTCTTCCTTGGAAAGCCTATTGAAGCAATACATAGAGAAAAACGAAATTGTGCTTCATAGTTAGGCTACGTCCATCTGCAATCTAGAATTACAGATGGGCCAGATTGCAAGTGAGCTGAAGAGTAGACCGCAAGGAGCTCTGCCGAGTTCAACAGAACTCCCATGCAACCCGGGAGGATCAGGTAAGGAGCAATGTCAGGTTGTGACATTGCGAAGTGGGAGGACTGTGGAGGAAGAAAAGAAGGAGCTTAGTCGGATAGCTCCCATTGTGGCAGAACCTGAAGTTGTGATGATGCAAGAAGAAGAAAGAGAAAAAGAAGTAATAAACCATAGGTTGTGTCGACCTCAAAGTCAACTGAGATGGGAACCATGAAAGTGTAGTTACCCCCTTTCCCACAGAGACTAAGGAAGAAAAAGAACGAAGAGGTATAGTACCAACACTTTTCGTCTATGTTAAAGCAATTACATATTAAAATTTCTTTCAGTGGAGCGATTGAGGAAATGCCTGCCTACGCAAAGTTTCTGAAGGATATGGTAACTAAGAAGAGAGGAGCTGGTAAGTTTGCCACGGTGGCGCTAACTCAGAGTCCAAAATCAATCATTCCACCGAAGATGAGCGATCTTGGGAGTTTTAATATTCCTTGCTCCATAGGAGGATTGTACATCGGGCAAGCCCTGTGTGACCTAGGAGCCAGCATAAATTTTATGCCTCTGTCAATCTTTAGGTAGCTGAATTTGGGGCAACTTATGCCCACAACCATTACTCTCCAACTGGCCGATAGATCTCTGGTTCATCTAGAGGGAAAGGTGAAGGACGTGCTGGTAACCATTGATAAATTTATCCTACCAGCCGACTTCATCATATTGGACTACGAGGCCGACAAAGATGTGCCCACCATTCTGAGGCGACCATTTTTATTAACAAGTCGTGTCAAGATTGATGTGTATAAAGGAGAGATCACTTTAAGCATCAATGGACAGAAGCTCAAGTTCAATATAATTCGTGCCATGAAGTTTCCAAATGAAGAAAATCTGCATGACTCAGATGATGACCAGAATGTGATTGAAGAAGAAAAGTTTGATGAAGAAAATGAAGAAGATGATGCCAACGCATCTGTTGCTGCCTGTAATGCAATCATAACAAAAAGAAACAAGGAAGAAGAAATGATCGAAAATCAAGAAGTAGAGCCAATAGAAAAAGAAGAAAGAAAAACAATGCAACCATCTCTAGTAGAACCACCAACACTATAATTAAAGACCCTACCGAATCATTTAAAGTACGCATTTTTTGGGGCAAAATGGCCTATTATCATTTCCTCTACGCTCAACGAAGACCAGAAGAATGCGTTGATGAGCATTCTAAGGAAACATGTGCGAGTAATTGGCTGGACGCTTGCCGACATTAGAGGAATTAGTCTACCGTATGCACCGCATTCGTCTTGAAGAGGATCACAAAGCAACGATTGAACATCAACGCAGACTCAACCCTGCGATGAAAGAGGTTGTCAAGAAGGAGGTCATTAAATGGCTAGATGCGGGCATTATATATCCTATAGCAGATAGCACATGGGTCAGCCTCGTGCAGTGTGTGTCGAAAAAGGGCGGCATTATGGTAGTCTCGAATGAAAACAATGAATTAATACCACAAAGGACCGTCACTGGGTGGCACATTTGCATGGATTACCACAAGTTGAACGTGGCTACAAAGAAAGATCATTTCACTCTGCCATTCATCGATCAAATGATAGACCGTTTAGCTGGAAATGATTTTTACTTCTTTTTTGATGGTTATACTGGGTACAACCAGATTATGATAGCTCCATAAGACCAAGACAAGACAATATTCACCTACCCATATGGGATCTTTGCTTTTCGCCGCATGCCGTTTGGCCTCTGTAATGCGTCAAACATATTCCAAAAGTGCATGATGGCCATCTTTTCAGATTATCTCGAGGAATCTGTTGAAATCTTTATGAACGACTTCTCTGTTTATGGGAACACTTATGAAGTTTGTCTAGCCAACTTGGAGAAGATACTGAAGAGATGTGAAGAGACGAATCTGGTGCTTAATTAGGAAAAATGCCATTTCATGGTAAAGGAGGGCATAGTGTTGGGACACTAGGTTTCCTGGGATGGGGGAGGTGAACAAAGCAAAAATCGAAGCAATTGAAAAACTTCCACCTCCAACAAGCATGAAAGCTATACGAAGCTTTTTGGGGCATGCTGGATTCTACAAACACTTTGTCAAAGATTTTTCTAAAATAGCACGACCACTGAGTGCGTTGTTAGAGGTTGACAAAAAATTTGAGTTTGACAACAACTGCCTCAATGCATTCAGAGTTTTGAAGAATGCACTGATTATCGCACCCATGTTGATTACACCTGATTGGACACTGCCTTTTGAAATAATGTGCGACACAAGCGAGTATGCGATGGGAGTAACTTTAGCGCAAAAGAGAAAAACAATCTTGCACCCCATCGCATATGCGAGTAAAGCATTAAATCCTGCTCAGACCAATTACACCACCACAGAGAAAGAGCTTCTTACGGTAATTTTTGCATTGAAAAAATTTCGGGCATATCTATTGGGAACAAAGGTACTTATCCATACTGATCATTTGGCAATAAAGTACTTAATGAAAAAGAAGGATGCAAAGTCGAGGTTGATCAGATGGGTTCTCCTCCTTCAAGAATTTGACATAGAAATAATTGACCGGAAGGGGACAGAGAACAGAGTTGCACATCACTTGTCTAGACTAGAAAATCTTGAGTTTAACCGCAATGAATCTGAGGTGAGTGTGGTGTTCCTAGATGAGCAGTTGTTCCATATTGAAGAATTGCCCTGGTATGCAGACATAGTCAATTATCTGGTTTGTGAGCAATTTTCTGAAGATTATACCTACCACCAACAGAAGAAGCTCAAACATGAATGCAGGCATTATTATTGGGATGAGTCGAATCTGTATAAAAGAGGGGCAGACCAGATTTTTCGATTATGCGTACCCAATGCTACTCAACAACGCATATTATCGCAATGTCACGACTCACCATATGGTAGGCACTTTGGAGGGCAGCGCAACCCAGCCAAAGTCTTACAGATTGGATTCTTTTGGCCTACATTGTTCAAGGATGCAGTTGACTACGCAATGAAGTGTGATCGGTGCCAACGAACAAGTAACATTTCATTGAAACATGCAATGCCAATGAACACCATCTTGGAGCTTGAATTGTTCAACGTATGGGGGATTGATTTCATGGGACCATTCCTTCCCTCAAATGGTAAACATTATATTTTATTAGCTGTCGATTATGTATCCAAGTGGGTAGAGACAATAGCATGTGCCGCAAGTGATGCGGCGGTAGTCTTCTAGTTCCTGAAGAAACATATTTTCACTCGTTTTGGCACTCCCCGTGCCATCATAAGTGATGAAGGGTCCCACTTTGTCAACAATAATATCAAGAAGCTGCTTTGCAAATACAACATCCTCCACAAAGTGGCCACCGCATACCATCCATAGACGAATGGTCAAGCTGAAGTGTCCAATCGAGAAATTAAGTTGATACTTGAGAAGGTAGTAAAGCTTTCGCGAACAGATTGGGCAACAAAGCTTGACGATGCATTGTAGGCATACCAGACTACATTTAAAATACCCATAGGTATGTCCTCATATGCATTGGTATTTGGTAAGGCGTGTCATTTACCTTTGGAGCTGGAATATAAGGCACTGTGTGCGGTAAATAAGCTGAACTTTGATTTGAAGAAAGCAGGAGAAGCGTGAAAAATGCAACTGGTCGAGCTAGAAAAATGGAAGAATAACGCATATGAAAATGCGAAGATTTATAAAGAGCGCACCAAGCGCTGGCATGACAAATGCATATGCAGTAAGAACCTCCAAGTCGGGTAAAAGGTCTTACTCTTCAACATCTATGGGTCTTTTCGAGAAAATTAAAATCACGCTGGTCCGGACCCTTCATCATTAAAGAAATATTCCAACATAGTGCGGTGGAGCTGATCACTGAGGATGGAATCCGTACATTTAAGGTTAATGGACAATGAGTTAAGGCATATTTTGGGGGTGATTTCCAGCCAAAAAAGACCTCCGTTAAGCTGAAAAACCCGAAATACCCTTTGTTTGATTCTTGAACTCTCATTCCTTCGTCACTTTAATCATTAGTTATCTATATGCATTTTACTCATTATTATTGTTAAAAAAAAAATTGTTTTGTTTAAAATAAGTTGACCATCTCTTTGTTTGTTTACAATGATTAAGGCACAGGATTGCAGAGATGTTACACGAAGCAGGAAATTACCTGACTCCATCACCGCAATCCAAAGAAGAGAGATCGCCGCAAAGATGGATGCATCAATACACAATGTAGGCGACAAGCAAATTTGGGGGTGTATTCTTCCTTATCTTTATTTCAAAATTTTCGCTATTGGTAACTTTTAGAAATACAAGTTATTTATACTGTTTTATTTAGATATTGCGGAAAAGAGAGAGGAAAGTTGCGTTGATAGTATACAAATTGGCTAAGAAATTCGAAATTTATGAAATGTCGTGAACACACTCATTAACACCATTGTGATGGTGAAATAGAATGTTTCAGTCTCTGTTTTGCAGGAAGTAAGTCACCGCATGCATTCATGGCTCGAAGACAAAATAAACAACGCATGTACATCACATGCGCCCATCAATCAAGAACAAATAGATGATCAATGTAATGGCGATGCATGCGACAATCGATCAAGAGCTTTAGTGATCAACGCATTTCAACCACATGCGGTAATAAAAAACAACACCGCATGCGGTGATAGATCGAAGATGTGAAGAGCAATGCATTCGCGGATGATTCTGACAAGTGTACAACTTTTAGTTGTGCATTTCTGACAGATTGATTACGTAACAGAAGGAATTTTCCATTCCGCCATTTCATGAACTACCATAATTAGACAGTGGGGACCACAAATTCAAAGAGCCAACGTCTCATCTATAAATAGCTTCTTCAAAATACAGATACACATAGTTACCGAGATATACTAATATTGAGAGAGAGGTTGGTCTGAAGCGACTATAGAGTAAATCCGGGAGAACTCCAAGCAGAGAATTCTTCACATTCCTGAAGCTGAAGCTCTGTATAAAGGTCAATTCTACTGGGAAAGCAAGCCTGAGAGGGAAGCTTTCCTCTCCACCACTTCCACACGCCAGCAAGCACAAATCTCCGATCAGGATCTGTGTCAACTTTCCGTATTTGTTTCTATTCTTTATTTCATCCTCTGTATTCATCTTCTTTACTCCCTCATTCACAACATGTATCAAACGCTTAATTTTAGAATTAAATGTTATCATCGTCACCATTATCATCTCTCTGTCTCTTTCCATACGTTTATCATCCATTTTCTCCATGATGTGTTCTTAATCTCCAGGATAAAAAGCGAGAATTAAGCGAGTGAGTTAATTTGTGTTAAGGAATTAATTAAGTTTAGCTAAAGCATGCTCGATGGCATCTTCACCTGTGAGAGCAGAAGTGAAGATGTTATTCTACCTATCGAGAGAAGGTTGGAAGAATGCGTTAACTAAAGCAAGAAGTATTTCCAGAGATGGAAACAACCTTGCGTTCATCACGTTCATCTCTGTTTCACCATAGACATATGGGAACGCGGCCGATCACTGAGAGGTGTAAGCCAAGGGAAAGCGGAACCTTAGTTGCATCCTACATGAATTTCGAACTTGTGATGTTTTTACTTTTTACTCTCTCTTTCTGCCTTATTCATAAGACTTGCCATCGCGTTCATCGACATTTTTGTACAACTTCACAGTCGTTCCTCGACCCCAGTATCATGTATCTTGTACCATGTATAATGTATCATAGTAGTTTAGGAATTTACTTTACAACACATTTTTACTTTATCGCAATTTATAATTCTGTACAAACCAACATTCTTTATTCATTATTAAAACCGGTCGCATGTATCACATAAGTATCACATTAACGACAAAAATCCCCGTTTTCGACCTCAGATCACTCTGAGAAAGTTACGTTGGAATTATACTTGGTTTTAGCACAAGGAAACTTGTGACATGCACTTCTTTTGGCAATGAGGACATTGCCGCATTTTAAATTTGGGATTGAGGTATTTTATTTTCGACCTTTCTATTTTTTTTAAAAAAAAATTTTAGAATAACAACTCCACTGTCAACGCAATGGGAAACCCATGTTGATAAGAGTTAAGTTGTGAAAGGCACTTACCCATAGTTGGATGTCCGTATGACACATGTAGGGGCAAGCCAAAACGAAAGTAAGTCACCAGGATCAACGCATAAATAAATGATCGCAACTCCACTACCAAGTAGGCATGAGTGTAGTCTGAGAAAGAGCGCATTGCTCGAAGTTGGATGTTCGCATGACGCACGTGGGGGCAAGCCAGAACGAAGGCAAGGCACTTGGATAAGTGCAAGGTCAGGAAAAAATAACAATGATAAGAAATATGCAAGGATAAAATCGTTTGACACCCCGGTGGAAAATTTTCTGTTTGAAATAAATCATGCGATGCTCTGGAAGTTAGTAAAGTCTTTTTGAAGCTTAAGCTTGCGGTCCCTAGGTCTTAGAAATATTTTAAGAAGAGACTTGAATAAGGACTTAAGGAAACTTTGGTACATAGGATTTGAATGAAGTATCCTTTCGAAATCTAGGAAAAGAACATTACGGTTGACTTGCTGAAGGAAATATTTAGCTTATGCTCGAGGACAAGCATTGTTTAAATTTGGGGGTGTGATGACGGGCAGAAATGCACGTTATCATAGTGTTAAGTTCTTAAACAATGTTGGATTGCGTTGATAAAACAAATTAAATTGTGTCCATCAAGCATCAATTTCATAATATTGTGGTCGCACGTGTTCATCACATAGGAACAGTTGATTTTTGTGTTTTTATGCAGAATATGCGTTGACGCAATGCAAGAATTGCGATCATAGGAAATCATTGGTCGAGCGCAAATTCACCATAAGGCTTTGCGATGATTGTGTTCACAAAAATTTGCCTGAGAAGGATTGACACAACTTGGTCAGCGCAACATGGTGGGCGCATCTGGGTGAAAGGCTAATTAATCGCGATGGGACAGAAAGCTGATGACAGTCGAATCCGAATTAAGTTGACAGCTGTTAATGATACAAGTACATTAAGCTTTTCGGTGACAAATATTCAGTGTATCATTCAGGAGAATTAAAGTCGTCCCATCTATGCAATCATGAGACAGAAGCCACCGTTCACTTTGGATGTTCTATAAATACCAGAGGCATCTTTCAGAAAAGGGGTTCACCATTCATTAGTTCGAAGACTTAGATAACTTTCTTTAGAGTTTAGCCTTGTCCATAGTTTTCTTTTATTTTCAGGCGGACGCGAGAAAGGAGGTTGTACTGACAGATCATTCCGGTAAGCTTGGAGAGCAACAGAAGCTTCAAGGATAGAGAGAGGGCGAACGCCTGTGGAAGTAGGAACATCTTTAGAACCGAATAGAGATTGCAGTGTAAAAGCCTCGGTCAGCAAGGAATTACTACCAGGCTCTCTACCTTTAACTTCCATTGTTATTTTGTACTCCACTCATTTATCGAAATGGAATTCACTTCTCTATATCTGTTCACTCTCCAGTATTTACGCATGAGTAGCTAAATCAGTTGAATGGGTTGAGAACCATTTAGCTAGCACAACTAGGGAATCTTCATGCAATGCGATTGTCTTGTATTATGTATGCTTCATTCGTCCATTAGGGATACTCGGGAGGGTAGTCTAAGGATGGGATCTAGGCTTGGAAAGGTCAGGTCAGAATTTAGGCTCGGGAGAGTCAGATTAGAATGCATAACACAAGAGATAGGAGCTTAGGAATAAGCACTGTTTTCTATTAATGCATCGGATGCATCCTAGAGATAGAATATGATTGTATGCGGTCACCTTGCCTTCATGCATTTTGTATCATCGCATATGACAAGAGTAGAGACTTAGGGATAAGCTCTATGGACACTTTTGCATTCAACACATGCGTCCTAGACTTAGGAGCATCGCATTTGCATTGGGAAATGACTTAGCGTGCATGGTTGTAGCATGATCGCATAGTCTGATGCATTCCCAAGTAACGCTAGCTAAAGATCTTCTCAACCCGTTCACCGCATACTCAATGCATCTATCACACAACTAACTTTTCTCAAATCTGTCGCATTTTTTTATTTTCTCATTAACGCAATTGATGACATAAAATTTTATCTTAAACTCAAGACCAATGATGAATATGAATACATGAACAACTCCAAGTCCTCGTTACCAGTTCCCCGACAACGGCGCCATAAACTTGTTGACATAAAATTTGTCCATAAACTTGTAACGCATAAAATTTATCTTCTTATGTCATAAAATGTATGGATGATTATAATGCAAGATACAACTTGTAAGCATATAATGCGATGATGCAAAGATATGCGATAGTACTTCTAGATGTATGCATTATTAATGGAATGCTTGTAGTATGCTATGCGTTGTCGCAAGTTTCCTTGCGTTGAAACCAAGTATAATTCCACCATAAGTTTCTCGGAGTGATCCGAGGTCGAACATAGGGATTTTTTTAGGTTAATTGTGTTACATTCGTGATATATGTGACCGGGGGTTTTCCAATTTAATAAAAGTTGTGTTTATACAGGTATTAAAAATTGCGGTAAAGTAAAATATGCGGTAATAAGATAAAATGCGATAAAAGTAAAGCTAAGCTATGATGATACAAGATATAGGTTACATGATACATGATACCGAGTTTGAGACTGACTGTGAAGATTATTCAAAGAATCGTGTTATGCGGTGGCAAGGCTTTATGTACGAAGTAGAAAGAGAAAAGATAATTAGTACAAACATCGCAAGTTCATTAATTGCGTTAAAGATATAACTATGGTTCCGCTTTCCCTTGACGTACACCTCTCGGTGATCGACCGTGTTCCCACATCTCTGTGGTGAAATAGGGATGAACGTAATGAATGCAAGGTTGCTTCCATCTCTGGAAGTACTTCTCGCTTTAGTTAACGCATTCTTCTAACCTTCTCTCGACAGATCAGAATGGCATCTTCACTTCTGCTCTCACAGGTGAAGATGCCATCTAGCATGCTTTAGCTAAACATATTTATTCCTTTAGCACAAATTAATTTACTTGTTTAATTCATTCTAATTACCAAGGGATCAAGAAAACATCGTGGAGAAAGCGATTAATGGAGGAACGGAAGTAGACAGAAATATGGAGATGAAAATGATCATGACATTTAATTATAGAATCAAGCGTCTGATACATGGTGTGAATGATTTAAACTAATAAGAAGAGATAAAATTGATGATAGAGATAGAAACAAATACAGAAGAGTGCCAATGTCTTGACACAAATCTGGATGGGGAAATCGCTTGGCAGCGTATGAAGTGAATTGAAGGATGAATGTCCCTCTCAGGCTTGCTCAACCGGTAGAGTTGATCTAGGTACAGAACTTCACGGTGGGGATTTGGAATGAATCTCCCTAAGACTCATCTCTCGACCTTGCCTTTTTTCTTCCCAGATCTTCTCCGATCAGCACTCCGATCAACCTCTCTCTCAATATACAAATATCAAAATAGCCTCGTATCAAGTATATCTTTCAGTGAATTCTCTGAAGGTATTTATAGATGAATTCTCTGACTCTCTGCCGTGTGATCCCCAGTTTATTGTTATCGAAATTCTGAAAATGGTGGAATAGATATTCCTTCTGCTATGCAATCAATTCGTCGAAAATGCACAATGGTTAGTTGTGTACGTATCAAAATCCTCCACAATTGCATTGCTCATTTGCATTTTTCGATCATGTGCCCGCATGTGGTGTTGTTTTTTATTATCGCATGTGGTTGAAGGTGCGTTGATCGCAAAGCTATTGATCGATTATCGCATGCATCGTCATTGCGTTGATCGTCCATTCATTCCTGAATGATGGGCTCAATGCGACGTAGATGCGTTAATCTTTTTCTCTTGAGCCATGAGCACATACGGTGACTTGATTTCCTGCAAAACAGACTTGAAATATTCTTTTCTACCATTGCAATGGTGTTAGTGGGTGTATTGACGACAACTTATAATTCTTGTATTTCTTAGCTAATTTCCATACAATTGACGCAACTTTCCTCTCTTTTGACCGCAATATCTAAATAAAGCAGTATAAATAACTTGTATTTCTACAAGTTATCAGCAATCAACAACAAACCAACAATTTATTTATTTGGTTACCGCAAAGTTTCACAAAAATTACCATCGCAATCTATTTTCACAAGTCCCTGAGTTCAACCCTGGACTTACCAGGAAACTCAGTGGAATTTACACTTGGATTCCGCTAAGGAAACTTGAGTGCACAACGCAATTTCACCATCGCATATCATCCATAATTCACTTCATAAAAACAAGCATCACTCATCCTAAAAAGAAATGAAATTTAATATAATTAAGCTATATGTCATATACTTCATGTAAATCTAAAACTTATCTTACTATTTGATTGAGACTTCTTGATCATCTTCATTATCATATTCTTCTTTCTTAATAACTCGAGTCTTCTTCCATGGGTTAGCTCGATCGAAATCACTTTCATTTGAAGATACTTTCTTCTAAATACAAATGAAGAAAAAAAATTAGATATTGTAATAAATTTAGGAATCGTGAGAACATATACTAAATTCTTACCATCTCCTCAACAAGGTTAGCATAACCTTTCCTTGAAATTTGATGATTGTAATTATTCTTAGATCGACGTTCTTGTTGTAAGCATCTTTTTTCCTATACAAACGTAATGTTTATTAGTAGGGAATGGCATAACAAATATTTATAAAATTAAATTAACAATTTACCTAAAACTTTACACACAATCTTGATCTTACAAACTCTTCCCAATGACTTTGATCAATAAATAAATACTTTTTTGGTGGATTTATTAGAAGTTGAGGTTCATCTTTAAATGACATAATGGTTGTTAACCAATTCTTAAACTAACGAAAAGCTATGCCTGCAGTTTTCATAATGCTCTTACAAAGGCGGCCTAAACATTGAAAAGTTAGTGAAAACATTACATATACATCTACAATATTATCAAGATAAAAAGTTGAATATATATACCTCAACTGTATTATATATCTTATCTTCCAACTCAGTAGGTACACGTTTCCAAGATGTATATATAATAGGTACATGATAATGCGTAGAGGACCCAATGAAAGACTTTAACTTAGCTCTATTTTCACCAATGGGTACGTCATCTTCATTGTATTCCACAAACTTCTTTTCTCCCGCACTTCTAATACGTGTTACATCAAACATAATAGTAGCTTCCTGTTCTCTATTCTTTTGATTGGTGGTTTCATTTGACCTAACAACTACTATTTCCTTGTCACCAAGCTCTAAATCTTCATCACCCACTGTACTATGCTCATCTGGTGTATAAATGAAAAACTACAATCAAATTTAAGAAACAATTAGCATTTTATACATTTAAGCAAACAAGAAATCAGATGTGATTGATAAAAATTGTAAATTAAAAAAACAATTATCACATTACACAATATATAACCTACCCATAAAATGTTATGTAGGTATCCATGTGCCTTCACAATTCGATCGTACATATGTTTACATGTTCTCATCTAGGTTATTATGTACATCAAGATTCAACATATCATTGGGTATTCCTTGACAGCGTAATATTGTATCTCCAAGTTCGTCGCCATTATATCTATCTTCAAAGACCCTTTTTGGTGGGGTAAGCACAAAACCATCTAACATCACTTGGATCCTTAACATAAAATCCTTGTCTTGCTTGGTTTGCTAGTATAAAAGAATCAGACTTGTGACCTTTTCTATTTAAATCAACTAAGACAAAACGGAGCTCATCGATTTTGATACCACTATTGTTCTCAACCCAATCACATCTAAACATAGCAACATTAAACGTATGATAATTTAGTTCCCATATCTCTTGTATTAGTCCATAAAAAGACATATCTCCAATGATGGGATTTTTATCTTTTGAACTAAACACTTGCATCGTTTATACAACTAAACTAACTCCACTATTTTGTACACTTCGATCCTTATCATAAGATTTTGTGTGATAGCAACATCCATTAATTACGTAACTGCCATATGCAATCACAAAAGAATGAGGACCATGAACAATCCACCTCAAGTTATTTGAAACATTAGTATTTCCCATTTATAGCTCAGTTGCAACCTACCATGAGAATTTCCATTCCATCTCAAGCATTAAAAAGTGTATGTAAAATAATAGGTTGAACATTTTACCTCTTATTGTAGCCAAAATATAAAAGTCTTATTACATTCCTCTTAAATCCATTTCTGATTTTTGGACTTATTTCGATGTTGCAATTGCAAAGCCATCATATTTTTTCTTTGAAGTGAACATTGAAACATTGTATAGTTAGATTTATATCATAAAAATAAATGAAAAAATAAAACCAAAATCATTGAAAAAACTTACTCTGAATATGGTTGCACATCAATTGTATTTTCCAAAACATACTGATGAGCTTGATATAAAAGTTCTTGTTCAGGTTAGAAGAAACTCCTTTCGACAATGGTCTACCAGTATTTGAATGGTCTAAACAGTCTTGTGAATTATGAGTGCCAACCCCAAAAGGATCTACTCAAGACAGGAAATCAGAACAAAATTCAATGACTTATTCTACTATATAACTTTCAGCAATACAACCTTTTGGAAGATATCTATTTCTTATGGAGTTTTTAATGACTTTCATGAATCTTTCAAAGGGATACATCCATCATAGATATATGAGCCCACAAACTTTGACTTCCCTAACTATGTGTACTATGAGATGCACCATAATTGTGAAAATTGAAGGAGGAAAATACTTCTCCAATAAACATAATATAAGCACAATATCTTCTTCCAACTTTTCTAATTGCTGCACATCTAGGACCTTGCTGCATACCAAATTGAAAAATATACGCAATCGAGTTATGGCATACGAAACATTTGTTGGTAGCACTGATCTTATTGCAAAAATATTCATACTATAGCCTTGGGTTCGTTTATTGAATTTTATAACAAAATGCAATTTCAATAATAGTTGTATTGATAAATAGAATATGTTTCCATGATTAAAAACTATGAGTTTGTCACACCCCCTTCCGAGTTTACCTCTTTAACCCAAAAGGAGGCATGAGGACAACATATACCACTCTTTCATGATATCCATTGCCCAACCCTACTAGCTTGTTTTTTAACAAATAAACTTGCAGTGGAATTTTAAGAAAACAACTGGAAACATAACTCATTTTGGAATCGAGTTTATACACTTTTAAATAAATTTTAAAACAGTAGTCCCATCCTAACTACAAACTTAATCTAGCAATATTCTAACTCATGGCAGACCTCGACTTCTCACAGCAACCTAAACTCTTCTACTACCTGCAAGGAAGACATGAGAGAAAAATGTGAGCCTTTATGCCTAGTGAGTGGTAATAGATTTACAAGTCTCTTTCAACTTATAAACATATAAACAAGTCACAAAACGAGGTTACTATGCAAACCTCCATCTTGAACGAATCTCTTCTCAACCCTACCTACACACACGGTAGATAGTCAAAACGATTACTCATTATAACTGCTTATTTCCTTATGTGCACATAGATCTACATCTTATGGGCCCGAAGCAAGGCCCGTCGGCCCTCTAACCATCCCATGCAAGGTTCCTCCCACAGGCTCAAGAACTAGGCCTCTTGGCCCCTACACCATCCCAACCACATGTTCTCCTCATGGTTCTGACCATTCATTCATAATAATAGCATATAATTTAAAATATGCTAAAAGACTTAAATAAGAAACCACTCACCATGATTTGTTGGAATTATTCTCTCTTCCCAAGTTCCCTGGTTTCCTTGGCTTCCTTTCGAACCCTATTTCAGATTCATTTTGAAGCTCAAATTTCTCATTATTCCATACCTTATTTGTAGACACGTCCTTCTACAAATATGCCTAGAAATGTCTTAAATTACTTACCTTAAAATTTGGCCTTCAAAATCCAACACGAGAGTTTTGAGTCTCAATATTTCTCCACCTGGGCGGCTGTCCTTTATTCTATGAACACGTCTTGGTTTCCTTCAATTTTGACAGCCTTTCACTTAGAATTTCCTAATAACAACCCTCATACAGAAAGTAAATTCAATTTAGGAGATTTTAGATCAAGAATCACCTTATTTGCACGAGTATTTTGAGAGAACTTCTCGTTTGAACTTGGTGTTGCTATCTACCCGCACAACATGAATAGCATTTGCACCTTCTGCCTTGATCAATGCAAGGGTTTTCACTATCAGCATAAGCCCTTTCCTGATTAACGCAAGGCTTCCTCTGAACTTTCTCTTAAACTCTCTTTCTAATGTCTTTTAAAGTGAATGTGTGCTGTCAGCTGAAGTGAAAGCCTTGGGTGCTATTTATAGGCATTCAAACTCTTCCTAGCTTTGACACCTCCTACTTGTTTTCATGTCTAAGTGTCTTCTACTTATGCTGCCAATGCCCATCCTTGCCACATCAAGACTGAAGTGTCCTCACCACCTTCAACCAATGTAGCTCCTTCAATTTCATGTCTTCTCATGGGCCCACCTTAATTTGCATGAAATCTAAGACATCCCTTTGTTAGCCACATGTCCGGATGAGTTAGCAACTCCGCCTTTCTCTCTAAGTTTTTCTTATCATCGCATAACTCCTTCATGGCCGCATGTTTGCTTGAACGTATGGCTCGACTAACGCATTACCTCCCATGCGCCATACTAACCTTAATATCATCGCATACCCTTGGCCGTATATCCTTTTGCATGGCTTACCTTTGGCGTATGCGTCTATCAACATCAGCACATCTCCTTCATCGCATGTCACTCACCTCACACACTCCACGCCTAACGTACCTTGTCCTATACGCCCGTGAAGTCCTTTTTAAACTCAAATGACCTTGTTGCATAATCAAACTTCAACATCAACGCATAGAAAAGCTTATTAGCGCATGACTAGGGCTCTTCAACACATAGTTGTTCTCGGCCATCACACTCTTACTCAACAACTCCATGAACCCAACATGTCTCTCATGCCCTGCCTAGTCATATGCATCCAACTAGCTTCTTAAGGCCAACACAAAGTCCATATGACCGCATTATCCTTCCCATGCTTAGCCTTATGATTTTTGCATACTTCATAGGCCATCGCATAGTACTTTCAACGCATGGCCTTGCCACTGCTTCACTCCTTGGCCGCTTGCCTTAGTCTATCGCATGCCTCATTGTACAGATTCCTAGCTTCATCCCATAGCTCCAGCGCACATCGCCTCGCCTTTGCATCGCATAGCCTTAGCGCACATTGTATGCCCATCAGCTGCACGCTCCAATGCACATTGCATGCCCATTGTGCTCATCGCATTGCGCCCAACCTTGCACTCATCTCCGTGTTGCCCGCGTGCAACCATGTGCCCAGCCTTGTGCAACGCCTCAATGTTCAGCGCCCACGCTTGCATGCAACCGAGCGTTCTTTGCTCATTTCTAACCCATACTCGATGCACAATGACCTTTCCTTGATGCATAATGGCCTTTCCTCGATCATACCTAGCCTCTTGTTAACGCATGGCACACCTTTTCAGTCAACTCCTTAGCCTAGGGCATGCCTCGCACGTCAACGCCCATACCATGCTCCGTTTATGGTTTTGGCCGAGCACCACACTCATCGTTTAGTGTCTTAGGCTACGCACTCCACCCAACACATGGCACCCCTATGTGTCCACCATTTAGCCAACAAGACACCTTGGTGTTCGCCTAATCTCTAATACCAAGACAAACACCTACTAGTGTAGAACCCAAACTCTAATTACATCAAGTAAGAGTAAGTAATGTGATGTCTTCTAATTAGCTAAAGGAAGCCATGCCTTAGGAAGGGTAGAAGAAGGAAGCAAGAAGAAATAGGCTCTTGGGTAGCTAAGTGTAAAATTAGGACAAAACTTGGCTAGGCTAAGGAAGGTCATGCTTGATGATGGAATGCATAATAAGCATATGAATGAGACCATGCCATCTAATAAGGTGTGGTGCTAATGTATATTGTGAGTGAAGTTAGAAAAAGGTGTTTTGCTAAATCCTAGCCTTCATCACCAGTAGTGGGCCAGGTGGCACAAGGAGGGTTCATGCTGGATTTTGGGTGGTAATATAAGCAAGAAGGTCAAATTCATTGGGTCGGTTTGGATAAATACTTAGGCTATTTGTGTAATTTCAGTGGCATTCGAAAGCTCTATGTGTCTATTTTCTGTGGCTAGGCTGCTGGAAGGAAACTCCCTGGAATAAGGCCGGAGAGGCAAAATAAAGATGAAGGGTTCGTTTCTCGAGTGAATCTGGGTCATCAGTGAAGAATTAAAATCCAGGACGAATTACGAAGCATTTTAAGCTAAAATTTGAGGTAAAAATTGTTAACTCAGTTATGAACAACTTTGTAGAATGGAAATTTTTAAGATGAGGCCTGGAAATCGAGTTATATAATTTTGAAGTTTGAACTGGAAATTGTTGAACAAGCAGGCAACTGCTTGAATTGGAGCCAACAATGAAGTTTTGAATCTCCAGATTAAACGACAAGAAATTTTGAGTTTAAATTTTAAGGTGATGTTGCTGACTCAATTCTAAACATGTTTGTAGAAGGAAGTTTCTTTAAAAGACGTATGGATTTTGAGTTATGAATTTTTAAAGTTGTAATAGAGAATCTATGCATAAGTAGATAGCTGCTTGGGAAGAACAAGCAAACAGCTCACTGTGGAGATTATAGCGAGATTTTGTGATGAGGATCTTGCTAATGAAGGAAATCTCGCTAATTTTGTGATGAGGATCTCGCTCTAGAAGGGAATCTCGCTAGAAATTGGGCTAAGTATCGTTGGTATCACTGGTATCGCTAATCTCGCTCTAGAGGATCTCGCTGGTATCGCTCTAGAGGATCTCTTTGATATCGCTCTAGAGGATCTCATTGATCTCGCTCTAGACGATCTCGCTGGTATCACTCTAGAGGATCTCGCTGGTATCGCTCTAGAGGATCTCGCTGGTATCACTCTAGAGGATCTCGTTGTCCTCGCTCATGGGGATCTCGCCAGTAAAGCTGTCTTTGTTGATTAAAGTTCCTTTAATAAATGAATTAATTGAGGTATTTTACTAAGAATTCTAAGTAGTTTAATTGGGAATTATGTCCTTTCAGGCGAAGAGGAGCTAGGAGAGGTGTATAATTCATTAAGAGGCCAACGAGCTGTGAGTGACTATATGATGACTTACTGCTTTAATGATTTAGAAACTATGATCTCTTTGAAGATATTTCTCATGCTAACTGTTTAAATGATGTGCTTAGCAACATATTTATGAAACTGTTTCTCATGCTAAGTAAAGCATGTTTTCTATGGAATTGACATGATTTAGATATGTTATCTTGTCCAAATACTATCAGTATGTTTAAGTAACTTAATTTTTATGATGAACCAGTATGATGGATGAACTAATATGATGATTTGAGCACTAAGCATTAGTGTTCAACTAAAGGTTTTGACTAGTTATATGACGGGTACTGAAGGATAATGAGAAGGCATCCTTTCAACTAAAGGTTTATGACTAGTTATATGACGGATACTGAAGGACAATGAGAAGGTATCCTAAGAATACTGAAGAACAATGAGAAGGTGTCCTAAGGGTACTGAAGGACAATGAGAAGGTATCCTAGTCAAGTACCTAAGGTATGATGGTACTCAGTTATAACCACATGCACGTAGGTAATACAACATCGATGGATTGAGCAAAAGGGTTCTCCATGAATAAGGTTGGCATTGAGGGTTAGATCTAATAATTCACTCTCAACTAAGAATAAAGGTAGTCATATCTTCTTCTAGGCTAGAAGGATAATTTGGAAATGCTAATGCTTATGAATGTTTATTGACGCATGATGTTACTAATGTATGAGTTTTCCAAGTATGTTTTCCATATCTAATGCATGCTAATAGTTTTACAAGCTAGTTCAACATGATTGAAGCCAACTTATTTCGCAAAGTATGAAGCATGCGTTAGGGTTAAAGCTAAGGTCGTATGAAGCTTGATGTACTATGCTTTAAATACCTAAGATTGTCAAAGTACATGCATTAGTATTCCTAAATATACTGAAAGGGATACTGAAGGTAGGGAAGGTATCCTAAAGAGTTTTCTATGCTATATTTGAGAACTATTCTTTAAATTCTTTTTGAGAACTTGATAGCTTGAGTGAGCTGGATACCAAAGGTAAGGAAGGAATCTGAATAAATGTACCTAAGGTGTTGATGGTACATAGAAAACTCCATGAGCACGTAGGCAGTCTGAATGAGAGGCCGAGATATGGATCTCTTAGCCGATAACATACGTTGGGAGCTAGAGCAATGTATGGTCGTTCTCAACTGAGGAATAATGATGTTAATGGTGGTTTTAAAGGTTTTATGTACAGGTTTGCTTAGTATACTCTAGTTTCAGTATTATGTTATCAAGATTTTGGTTTTAAGCATGAGATTTATATTTTTATTAAGTCACTCATTGGGCTTCTAGCTCACGTTTTCGAATGTTTGTCTTTTTCAGGTAGCAGTCAGTTCCCAAAGGACTATTCTGCTGCTGCTCTGCCACTCAAAGAAACAGGTTGAAGGAAGCGTAATTGAAGACCTGTATTAGTTAGTACACATGTGTCTGTCTAGTGAATAGTACTCTTGATGGGGCTCACTAGGTTGTAATATCCATGTATAAACGATGCTGGGAAACCCTGTAATGTAAATGTGTTAAGTTCTGAGTTCATATGTATGTATTCAGGGTTTGAGTATTACTTAGCAGGTAAGATAGGCAGTAAGAGCCAAAAAAAGGGTTGGTAACTGCTGCAGTCACCATTCCATCTAGGTTAGGAGGGTAATCTGGTGCGGGGTGTGACAACTAGTGCCACATACCAATGCCCCACGGCTTGGCCTTACAGTAATTGTCACACCCCCTCCCAAGCCTTAACCCCCAAGACTGAGAAGAGAGCATGAGGGTAAACCAGTAGTATTCCAAGACAACATTTAAATTTAACATTTCCCCCATATCTATTAAGGATTTCAACATGTTTACAACACTCTATCTATCTTTCATACACATAGTTTAATTTCCTATATTCTTTATTACATGATCCGAGCCATGCCTTGAGAATTTATGAAGTCCTGGTTTAATGGTGGTTAGCAGACTCCTCCTTGAACGCTCCACTTTGCTACCTAAGGGGGGGGGGGATATAAGAAAACATTTGGAAGAGTGTGAGCTACTAAGCCCAGTGAGTGGTTCTTTTAAAATAATAATCACTTTGCAAATCATATTTTTGGGAAATCAATCACATAATCATAATTCTAGTATAATTTATTCATGATCATGTATATGTTCATTCAATCAACATTCTCCAGTCCCATGCTATACATGGCATGCTCATATTATGGATACATTATATATCCTCATAACTTTTTATGGAAACTTTCATATAACCCACTTATCCCGCCAATGTGTACAACAACAAATCTTTATCCCGCTAGTCATGCTTAGGTACTGACTATATTCCCCACCGGTCGTCACCGACTATTATTTCCCGCCGACCGAGGCCGACTATATTTTCCCGCCAAGCACCTTTTGTTAAGCATGCTAACTATGTAATCTGGGTATAATCTCAGTTTCCATAACAATTTCACAACCAATATCATGGCAATCATCATAACATCATAAGCATGTATTTTGCACTTACATATGCATTTATTCACATATCAAAGCATAAAGCTAAGTAAACACTAACCGTCAGCAAGTTTTTCCACCAAAATCATCTTCAGACTACCTTCCTGAGAATTCCTCCATATCAATGGAAATTCTTCAATTAATACTTATTATATCAATAAATAGTGTCAAACTTAGCCAAAATATCATTATATATTGAAAACACCAGCTTACCCTACTCAAAATTAGCCAAAATACCAAGGTTAGCCTCTTTAGAGGTTATTTGGACCGAGATAGGCAGCTGGGCGTTGGGCAGTAGGCAGAGTGGGCATGCTGTGCCGCACAGGGGCTGGCGCGTTTGGGTGTGCGCTGTGCGCTATGCGTGCGTTGTGTTGAGCGTGCGCTGGGCGTGATGCGCCGCATAGGGAAGGCAGCTACGTTGGGCTGGCACACAGGATGCATCGAGCGATGTGCGCGCGGACGGACGGATGGACGCAGTGCTGCGTGCGCGCAGGGCGTAGGCTGGCTGTGCATCCGACTGCCTCAATGACTCACCAACGCAACCTTGTTTCTCTTGATCTCCAATCAACTTGGCAGCCTAATAACTGAAACGTCACTCTCTAAATATGGTCTCAACACACGATATAGGTGCTGGTATGAATTACTTCCCCTTGCCCTACTCCTCTATTTATAGCCATTTCAAACTCACCCCATGTTGACAACACAACTCCCATTTGTCTCACTTTGGAGCTACCAACATTCAGTCTACCCAGCCTATCCTTAGCCTAGCCTTGATTTGTTCTCCTTCCGGCTTGCCAGCCAAAATCTCTTTTGCTGTATGAAATCTCCTTCACCCACTTCATGCTTGGGTGATAAGACATCAATTTGCATGAAATCTCCTTTAGCCACCTTCTACTTGAATTTTATGTAATCTTCCTTTTGCCACCTAAATCCCTTAAATACCTCATATATTTCTCTACTTAAATTGTTTAAGTCTTATATTCGTATACCCTCGGCATTCTCCCTTGAATTTTTCCGTCAATTAGCCTCACCTTTTATCCTTAACGCATAGCAACTCACCTTTCCTTCATCAAAGTTCAACTTAGCCAACCCATGAGTTGGTCATCACCAATGCATAGGGTGGCTGCTCACCCTTGACGCATGGCTTGCCAAGTATGCTTGCTCGGCCTACTAGGCATGAACGCATGGTGCTGACCATCGACGCATGGTGTGCTGCCTAGGCGCTTGTGCGTTTACTTGGTCGCATGGGCACGCTCGGCTGCATAGGCATGCTCGTCCGTATGGGTATGCACTTGGCCTAGCGCATCGACGCATGGTTGCTCGGCAACGCATAGGATGGCTCATCTGCTTACCCGTTCAATGCATAGGTAGGGCGCTCATCGTCGCATGGGCTACGCACTCGACATACACCATCGACGCATGGGCTATGTGCTCATAATCGACGCATGGGCTGCGTGCTCGGTGCATGGCCTGTGCGCTTGTCCTCGACGCATGGTTTGTGCGCTTGGCGCATGGCCTATGCACTTGGCCTTGACGTATGGCTGGCGTGCCTAGCATGCTCACTTCGACGCATGCTTGCTACCCGTGTCCTCATGTATGCCTTTGCGTTGGTTGTGTGCAACCCTTAGCCATTTTTCAAGTCTTCTAGCTTCCATCCTCCATGCCTTTTTGTGTCCAACATGGTTTAAGTCGTTCATAGGCGTTTGGATTTTTGTCACCTTTTTGGATAATTTTGATGTTTTCCTTCCTTTGTTCCAATATCCTTACTTAGGATTTTTCTTTTCTATTTAACTTCCCACTTTAGATTTAATGTTAGGGTCTTACATTTACCACCCGCTTAAAATAATTTTGTCCTCGAAATTTAACGAAACTTAATTTACAATAGAACTTTTATTTAATAATTTACATCATACAGTTTTATTACACCATAACTTTTATTCTAGTCTTCTAAAACTTTCTCTTTCCCTTTTCCCACCACCGACATATTGTCCTTTCTATCTTGAGTTAGTCTATATAGTTTCCCCAACGTCATTTTTCCTGTTTCCTCTTTTCTTCCTCCTATAGTTCGTCCTCCTTCAACTGTTGTTGATCTTCCTCCTGGGTTGTTTGGTGGTTGTACATTTCCAGTATCCATCAACTGAGGATATTCTCGTTTAAAGTGTCCTGGTCTGCCACACTTAAAATATGTGTGCGACTATTCTTGGGTTTGCTCCCAACATCTTCCTCAGTGATATTTATTACAGACCAGGCATCTTGGTCTTTGGTTAACTCTTATCATTGACTCCTTTATTTGACTCTTCTATTCCGTTTCTGCTTTGGTGTGGGTAGTTCCTCTTCTTTTCCATCCACATCTGCTTTCTACCCTGGGGGTAAAATTTCTTGGTTCTTCCCTCCACCACCGACTCATTGATGAATCTCTTTCTGGTCTTACTTCTTCCGCCGTTAAAATACTCTCATCGCAGCTTCTATTAGCTTTGAAAATTCTCCCCATTCCACAGTTGCTATAACAGAAGTTCGAATCGCTTGTTTTAATCCTTTTTCAAACCTCCGACAACGTTCTTTTTCATCCACCACTATGTTTAAAGCATACTTGGATAATTCTGTATACTTTAATTCATACTCTGCTACAGTCATGTTTCCCAGCTATAGGAATTCATCTTGTTTCATATCCCTGAATGATCAGGGATATAATCTTTTGAAAAATTCCTTTCAAAAGTTCTCCCAACATATTTCTTCTTGATCGCCTCTCATATTCTTTAGTAAATTCCACCAATCTTCTGTCTGTTTTTGCAGTAAGAATGTGGCAAGACTTACCTTATGGTTTTCAGGACATCTCATCACTTGGAAACATTTTTCTATTTGATTCATCCATGCCTCCGCATCTGTAGGATCCTTTGTTCCTTCAAAGTTTGTGGCTCCCAATGCCTTTAATCGTTCTATCCCATATTTCTTCTCGGGATCAGGTTGTATATTTTCTAAGCTTGCTGGAAGTCTTGGGTGAATTTATTCATTCGTACTTCCTCCCTAGATTTTTCTTTTGGATGGCTTGAGGCACTTTCACTTTTGTTTCCAGAGGGTTTCCCCATTCTACATTTTCCACTTCTCAGCATTTTGTCTACAACCCTTCACATATAAATTAGACACATGTTATCAACATACTATTTTTATTTATGAACATAGTTACTATTTACATTAGTAGTTTCTTTCAGTCTACATAGTCTTTCACTCATTTTTTGGTAGTCGTAATTTTCAAAGTTAAGACGCATTCTCTCGTTTCTCCATACACATCTTTCCTACACATGTTTTATTTCCTTACAGAAGATACAAAATTTATAGGACTCCACATTGTTAGAGTCATAGGTGGGTTATTCCTCGAATTCAATTACGATTCGTCGAGGAATGTCCTTCTTTCCTGCACGTGCCCATTCTTGGTCCACTGTCAGTTCAGGCAATATGTTGTTGCTTCCTGAACTTTAACCTCGGGCCAGTTCCCGTTGATATTTTTCTTGAATCTCTCTTGTTTTTCTCTAGAAAGTATAACAATTTTTGCGAATATGGACAACCTTACCACACCCGTAGCAAATTCTAGTTCCTCTTAGACACATACCACTATGATTTTTCCCACACTGTGGACATCCCATATTAGTTCGGGATTCCACCTAGTTTGTATCGTTCAAGGTAATAGGATATTAAGTATTATTATTCACACTATTTTCAGATTGTTCAGGGTTTTCCCCTGGGTTAGCACCGCGATCTCCAAGCTGCGTTCCAGAGTCATTCCACCACCTGTCTTGTCTGCTCAGATTCATTTCCTACAATGGATATTATTCAAGTTATTACTTACTAATTATTTTCACTTCCCCCTTTTCTCATGTTTCCCTATGCCCACTTATTATTTCTCATTTCTTTCTCCTAACTTTTCCTGATTCTATTTTAAGTTTCCTAATACATTTCATTTTACTCCTCTTTAGGTTTTGACCTAGCCTAGTTTTTATTATTATCTGGCTTCCCTACCTTAGGTAAGCCTTTTTCTGATGCCGCTTTGGCTTTAACCAATCCCTTTTTCCTTTATTTTTCCTAGATTCTATTTATACTTATGCTAGACTCAACTTTTCCCCAGGTTTTACGTAAACGTTTGCTTTGATACCATGCTGTCACACCCCCTCCCTAGCCTTAACCCCCAAGACCGGGAAGGGAGCGTAAGGGTAAACCAGTAGTATTCCAAGACAACATTTAAATTTAACATTCCCTCCATATCTATTAAGGATTTCAACATGTTTAAAACACTCTATCTATCTTTCATACACATAGTTTAATTTCCTATATCTATCTTTCAATCACATAATCATAACTCCAGTATAATTTATGCACGATCATGTATATGTTCATTCAATCAACATTCTCCAGTCCCATGCTATACGTGGCATGCTCATATCATGGACACATTATCAATCCTCATAATTTTTTATGGAAACTTTCCTATAACCCACTTTTCCCGCCAATGTGCACACTGACAATTCTTTATCCCGCTAGTCATGCTTAGGTACTTGACTATATTCCCCATTGGTCGTCACCGACTATTATTTCCCGTCAACTGAGGTCAACTATATTTTCCCGCCAAGCACCTTTTGTTAAGCATGCTAACTATGTAATCTGGGTATAATCTTAGTTTCCATAGCAATTTCACAACCAATATCATGGCAATCATCATAACATCATAAGCATGTATTTTGCACTTACATATGCATTTATTCACATATCAAAGCATAAAGCTAAGTAAACACTCACCGTCAGCAAGTTTTTCCACTAAAATCACCTTCAGACTACCTTCCTGAGAATTCCTCCATATCAATGGAAATTCTTCAATTAATACTTATTATATCAATAAAAGTGTCAAACTTAGCCAAAATATCATTATATATTGAAAAGACCAGCTTACCCTACTTAAAATTCGCCAAAATACCAAGGTTATCCTCTTTAGTGGTTATTTGGACCAAAATAGGCAGCTGGTCATTGAGCAGTAGACAGAGTGGGCGTGTTGTGCCGCACAGGGGCTGGCGCGTTTGGGCGTGCACTAGGCGTGATGCGCCGCACGGGGAAGGTAGCTGCGTTGGGCTGGCGCACGGGATGCGTCGAGCGATGCGTGCGCAGACGGACGGATGGATGCAGTGCTGTGTGCGTGCAGGGTGTGGGCTGGCGATGCGTCCGACTGCCTCAATGCCTCACCAACGTAACCTTGTTTCTTTTGATCTCCAATCAACTTGGCAGCCTAATAACTCAAACGTCAATCTCTAAATATGCTCTCAACACACGATTTAGGTGCTGGTATGAATTACTTCCCCTTGCCCAACTCCTCTATTTATAGCCATTTCAAACTCACCCCATGTTGACAACACAACTCCCATTTGTCTCACTTTGGAGCTGCCAACATTCATTCTACCCAAACAATCCTTAGCCTAGCCTTGAATTTTTTTCCTTCCAGCTTGCCAGCCAAAATCTCTTTTGTTGTATTAAATCTCCTTCACCCACCTCATGCTTGGGTGATAAGACTTCAATTTGCATGAAATCTCCTTTAGCCACCTCATACTTGAATTTTATGTGATCTTCCTTTTGCCACCTAAATCCCTTAAATATCTCACATATTTCTCTACTTAAACTATTTGAGTCTTATATTCGTATACTCTTGGCATTCTCCCTTGAGTTTTCCATCAATTAGCCTCACCTTTTATCCTTAACGCATAGCAACTCACCTTTCCCTCATCAAAGTTCAACTTAGCCAACCCATGAGTTGTTCATCACCAACGCATAGGGTGGCCGCTCACCCTCGACGCATGGCTTGCTAAGTGTGCTTGCTCGGCCTACTAGGCATGAACGCATGATACTGACCATCGACACATGGTGTGCTGTCTAGACGCTTGTGCACTTGCTCGGCTGCATGGCCTGGTCGCTTGGTGCATGGCTTGTGCACTTGGCCTCGACGCATGGCTGGCGTGCCTAGCATGCTCACTTCAACGCATGCTTGCTGCCCGTGTCCTCATGTATGCCTTTGCGTTGGTTGTGTGCAACCCTTAGCCATTTTTCAAGTCTTTTAGCTTCCATCCTCCATGCCTTCTTGCATCCAACATGTTTTAAGCCCTTTATAGGCGTTTCGATTTTGGTCACCTTTTTGGATAATTTTGATGTTTTCCTCCCTTTGTTCCAATATCCTTACTTAGGATTTTTCTTCTCTATTTAACTTCCCACTTTAGATTTATTGTTAGGGTCTTACAATAACTCATCATGGAAGTCCAACTCATGTGCCCACGCCTTAACTTCAACACATGGTTTGTCCTTGGGTTCAACACTTGGCCTCACACAACCTCTATAAGCCTTGGTTGCCACACCCACACAATGCCTCATGTGTCAATGCTTCCTAACACCAATACATGCCTACTTTTGGCTTCCATACTTAGCCAATTAGCTACTATACTCAATTATCCTCTTCCAAAGCATAGTTTTAGCAAAGCGTCTCCCTTCAAGCTTGCATTTTACGCTACTTCCTATATCTTAAGTAACCTTAGTAAGGTGAGGGTGTCACAAAGTCTTAGGACGTTCCCAAGAATCTCCCACTTGGACTAAAACTCCATTGGGTTTGTAACATCACGAGTTGTTCATAATTTAAATTCAGTATTTTCATAATATTTGAGGACATTTTTGTTAATGGACCTCATGAGCTTCTTATCTCTTCACGACTTGAATTTGAGTTGTGAAACTCAGGTTTGAGTGAATTAGGTGAAGGAATTTTTTTGGGTTTTAGAGGAAGAAGGAGATGAGTTCAGAAACTTATCTCTCAGCACCTGAAGGACCTTTCTTCTATCCCTAAATTGGGTAGGCGTGAATTCCATCTTGCACCTGAAAGAACTTTTATCAAAGAGAACCTATGAGTGGAAGCAAGATCGTTCCAAATTTATTGTGACAGAATTACAAGCATTCAAAAATATACAAACTAGTTATGCATTTTAGAACAAATTAGGACATGCTTTCATAAATTAAATACAAAGGAATGAGAGACATACCTTTTAAAGAACTCTTATTCTAACTTTCTCTCGCTTTCATGGATCCTTGGACCAGCCACCTCTCACTGTCGCTGCAATCATTACCCAAATCTCTCGTTGTCGTTTAGCATACAAACAGTCTTCTCCACAAATAAGTAGCCTCTCAGACACCACCACTTTGAGACCTTGGTATTCTCGGAGTGAGAATTCAGGAGGTGTGGGCTCTGTTGGATTTGGTAGAGGGAAGGAGGAAACAACGATCTTATTCCACAACCAAGCAAGTGGGAGAGTAATTTGTCTATCGTATAGACTTATGCTTGATCATCTAGAAAAGGAGCACAATCGTTTAGTAAAACAAGTCTGATCATTTACACGATTATTTAGAGAAACTTGCTAGCCACGCGATCATTTAGATAAATGCTACACGATCATTTAGATAATGGCACGTGTACATAATCGTTTAGACAAACACTTGAAGTTATAGTGTAGGCTCTTGTCAGCTAAACGATAGACAGTGTACTTGATATGAAGCGATACTTACCAAATGAAAACAATTTTCATTTTATCCTTCAGTTATGAAAACTGAATACAACCTCCCACTTTCATGCATGGTTATGGAGAAACCACCAACAATTATATCATAATTGTTTTAATTATACATAAATATAATAACTAACTTATCATATTATATTTATAACCTATAGTTTTAATATCACATCATATGCAACATTTAAACTATAATCCTTTTCTCCTCTTGATATAAATCATCTATACATCAAATTCCTCTAATTAATGTACCTCATACATCATGTCAACTATATCATATATAATTGAACCAGTTTAATCATATCATATATAATCAAACTCCCTCTTGTCAATTTGAACACTTCAAACTGACCCAAAAACTTATTCTCAACTTGAATTCATTGAGCTACCAAGGGGACCTTATGGACCTGTAGCTTGAAGCTCCAATGGTACGTGAATAGCTGACTGAACTTTTTAGTCACGAGATCCACCATCTGTTAACTGCCAGGCACTCTACTAGAGACCGACAGCTGCACTCTTCTCAGTACAGATATATTTTTGTGTCCATCGGATATATCCAGTCAACAGTACGATAACCCTTCACAGATGCTCGTAAGTATAGTTGGGCCAATTTACTGTTTCACCCCTGTGTTACATCTAACTCTTTAAGTACAACTGATCCCAGCTCCCTAATCAGACGAATCCCCGAAGTGGTAGGTTTGAGTGGAAAATATGACAACTTGCACCCATGTAAATCAAAGGACCGCCCTCAAAGGCAGAAGTTCCCAACTCACTCAGAATTAAGGTCATGTTACCTATGGTCATTCTAGTGAAGTGAAGTCTCTGTCATGAACGACATGATATAACAAGAGTATATACTTCGTGACCAGTCTTATACAAAATCCTTTGTATAGGATACCCCCCTTGCATGTCTTCACATGAATGATCAGGATCAGATCATCTGTAGCACGTCTCAACACTTGTAACTATCTACAAAGTGGGCCGCATCCGTAATGTCAACAAGATAAGGTTTTCCTCCTTTATTCATATACTATATACCATTTTGGTTATCACTTGTGGCATGATCCACTTGTATGTCTTCACATACATGCTTAAGTTACAACAACATCCGGGGATCTTAGTTTACTAGTTTATGGTAAATGCAAATAAAACATCTCATGTTTCATAGACAACAGTGAAGAAAATATCTCATATTATTACATCACAAGTGTTTGTTCAATACAGGTGTTTACAAACTATAGGACCCAATATGAGTTTAGGGCATCAACCTCAACAATCAACCACGTGTCCTAAAGGGAGTTGGGTGTACATAACAACAAGTACAAAACAATAAGCTAGGGCACTAAGGTTCAAAAGAAAACTGTAGCCGTGAGAGCCTTCATAAATGGGTTAGCAACGTTGTGCTCCGAAGCAATCTTCGTGATTATCATGTCCACTTGATGCACTATATCGTGGATGAAATGATACTTCTGCTCTATATGTTTATCATGCTTGTGACTTCTGGGCTCTCTGGAGTTCGCCACAGCACCATTATTATCACAGTAGAGGGTGATGGGCCTAGACATGTCTGGAATAACTTCTAGATCAGTCAGGAACTTCCTGAGCCAAACGACATTCTTAGCAGCTTCACAAGCTGCTACATACTCGGCCTCTATCGGGGAGTCGGTGATGCATCCCTGCTTAGTGCTTCGCCACACTACAACTCCTTTGTTAAGAGTGAATATTGAGTCTGAAGTGGATTTCTGAGAATCTTTATCAGTCTGAAAGTCAGAGTCCGTGTATCCAATAAGGATCAAATCTTTAGATCCATACACGAGCATTTAGTCCCTCGTTCTTTAAAGATACTCGAAGATGTTCTTGATGGCGATCCAGTGACCCTATCCTGGATTAGACTGTTACCTACTAACTACCCCCACAGCGCAGCAGATGTCTAGTCGACTACACAACATCGCATACATCAAACTGCAAATGGTAGATACATGGCGGACCCGTCTCATCTCTTCCACCTCTTGAGGTTTCTTAGGTCACATTTCAATAGACAATGTAACTCTATGCCTGAAAGGCAGTAGGCCCTTTTGGAGTTTTGCATCGAGTACTTGAGCAACATCTTGTCAATGTACGATGCCTGAGACAGTGCTAGCACTTTGTTCCTTTGATCCTGAAAAATCTGAATACCAAGAAAAAACTGAGCCTTTCCCAAATCTTTCATTTTGAATTGGGTCGCTAGCCAATTCTTAACTGATGTCATTAGACCTACATCATTTTCAATGAGTAGGATATTGTCTAGATACAACATTAGGAAAATTACTGAGCTGTTGATGATTTTCTTGTAGACACAAGGCTCATCAACGTTTTGGTCAAAGTCGTACGATTTGATCGCAATATCAAACCGAATATTCCAAGATCAAGACACTTGTTTCAGCTGATAAATGGACCGATTCACTTTGCAAACTTTTTGCTCTTGACCTTGGTCTATGAATCCCTCTTGCTGTAGCATATAAATGGTCTCCTCAAGTTTACCATTCAGAAAAGCAGTCTTGACAATCGTTTTTAATATCTCATAGTCTTAGTATGAAGCAATGGAAAGGAGGATGTGGATAGACTTCAACATGGCAACAGGTGAGAAAGTATCCTTATAGTCGACTCCCTCCACTTGGGTATAACCATTTGCCACAAGTCTAGCCTTGAAGGTTTGCATCTTCCCATTGGCACCCCATTTCCTCTTGTAGATCTATTTGTAACCTATAGGTTTTACCCCATCAGGTTGATCTACAAGATCCCATACTGAGTTGAAGTACATCGACTCCATCTCGAGATCCATGGCTTTGACCCATTCATCCCGGTCAACATCCTCCTTTGCCTTCCGATAAGACAATGGATCCTAAACCTCGCCATCGGCTACCATAACCAAGATTTCAGTGAAACCCATATAACAAACAAGTGGGTTCGCAATGAAGGATTGTATCAGCAACAATGGAAGCAACAATGATCATTAAGAACTCTAATTCATTAATTTTGGAAAAATATAAAGCACGCTCTTGCAGAAACAAGTGAGTTTCGTGAAATACCTTTGTACAACTACTTCAAAGCTCGATCTTTAGTTGTAATCTTCTCCAAAACTTATTGTAACCACCTCAAGATCTTCTGCACTATTCTTTTGGTGCTCTAGATTGAGTTGTGGGACTCAAAACAAGCTTGAATCAAGGGATTTTTAAGAAGTGCCCACATTAGTAATTTGGTTGAAGAATACCTTCTTCACCATGAATTTTCAACTAAAATTCTATCGATTGCATGCCTCAAAATCACTCTAATCTCTTCAATATATTGCAGACCATCAGCATGGAAGATGCATGAGGTGCAGCGCATGCTTGGAGTAATTGAAGGCAAATGAATGGATTTTGTGTGAGCTACTAATGAAGGTGATAATGGAATAACCAAAAATTTCATTTGTGTGTTTTTCATTTTTCTAACTTTTCAAATTAATTTCAAAAATCAATTTCATTTATGAAATTGGAAAAATTATTCATTTTAAAAAATTAATTTCACAAATTAATTTTTCTAATAAAATTAATAAATGATTATTTAAACAATTTAAATAATTCTAATTAATTTAATATCAAATATTAAATTAATTTTTAACAAATCCACCTTCAACTATTTAAATCATATTTAAATATTAATTCTCCTATTTCGTTTAATTCTTAAAATTAAACATGTAATTATATCTCATATAATTACTAATTCTCTTAATTTTAATTTGAACGTTTCAAATTAATTTATCACGCTACACTAGAGCTAATCCATTTACAAGCTAGTAGGGGGACATCGAGGATCTACAGATCATGGGCTCCAACGATCCGAGATTAATTGGCTAAACTCATTAAACTAAATTAATTCTCATTCTAACTAATTGGTCACTCCACTAAAGTCCATAGTTGCACTCCCCTCACCGTAGATATATTATGTTCACATGATTTAACCATAATTAGTAAGTCGACCCTTCACAGGTTGTTTGTAATAACGACTTGGTAAAATATTTGTTTTACCCCCGAGATTACTTCTTGTTCCTCACGTTCCTACTGATCCTCTAATGAACAACTGGTTTGTGATCCAATCACTAAACCAAAACTCTCTCGGCTCAGTGAGAGGGTGGGGCCCCTTGTTCAAGCCCTGGATTCAGTACTTGAGAGAACAACCTTTCTCCTATCCCTAAATCGGGTAGGAACAAATTCCATCTTGTACTTTATGTCCCCACCTATCTATTCAGTGTTACCCCTGAAATGGGAGGCTTATTGAGTTGGAGCTATTGAGCCAACCCTCACCTATGAAAATCTAAGGATGATTCTAAATAAACAGGAGTTCATAGTTAGCTCGGGATTAAGATCGAGTTACGTAGGTCATCTAAGTGAAATAGTCAATCTTATACAGTAAACAGCGTTATAAAGTAAGAATTACTTATTTCTTGGTCCGATCTTATGCAAACTCATTGCATAAGACGCCCCCACACCTCATGTCATAACATGTATGAATTAGGATCACTTCGTATGTAGCACTTTACAACTCTTTGTAACAACTATAGAGTAGGCCGCATCCAATAGTGTTACCCAATCTTATTCATATACTATAGATCATTTTGACTAGTTACTCGAACTTGATCCACTTTTATGTCTCCACATAAAGTTCAAGTACTCATGTAATAGTCATGGGTCTTAGTTTATTGGATTTAGACTTTCATGTATAAAACTTATAAAATCAATAACAAGCTTATTGACTATAGAAAATGTTTATCATTTTAAAAACTGCGAGTTTTTAGGACATAAAACCCAACAATACTCCCACTTGGTCTAAAACTCCAGTGAATCAATATATACAAAATATATACAATGTTGAGTTTACATAGAGAGAATAAAATATACAAATACAATAAACTAGGGCATTACAATACCCATAAATTCTCCCACTTGCCCTAGTGATACAAAACTCGTAGACCTAGTCCTACTAGGTGACCCTCGAACACTTTAGCTGAGTGGGCCTTTGTAAACAGATCAGCTAAGTTGTCTTGTGAAGCAATTTGGGTGACAATTATGTCTCCTCTGTGTATAATCTCCCTGATGAGATGGTACATTTGCTCAATATTCTTTCCTCTTTTATGTCTTTATGGTCATGAATTTGCAACTGCTCGACTGTTGTCATAATAAAGAGTGACAGGCAAGTGCATATTAGGAACTACTTCTATATCTGTTAGGAACTTTCTGAGCCATACTGCTTCTTTTGTTGCTTCACTTACAGCTACATACTCAACTTCCGTTATGGAGTCAATAATACAACTCTGCTTGATGCTTCTTCACACAACTACTCCTCCATTTAGAGTGAATACTGACCCCGAATTTGATTTTCCTTGAATTAATATCGATTTGTATTCAGTAAGGATCAGATCTTTAACACCATACACAAGCATATAGTCTCTCGTTCTCCGAAGTGATCATATCCAGGATTGGACTGAAATCTTCTGACTATTCCTACGACATAACATATGTCGGGGCGAGTACACAACATTGCATATATTAAACTCCCTATTGCTGATGCATATGGAATTCAATTCATCTTCTCAACCATTTGAGGTGTCTTAGGACTTTGTTCCTTAGAAAAAGGAATTCCATGTCTCAAAGGTAACAGTCCATTCTTGGAATTTTTCATGTTATACCTAGACAACATCTTGTCTATATAAGATTCTTGAGATAATGCTAATGTTCTGTTCTTGCGATTCTGAACTATTTGGATTCCAAGAACATACTGTGCTTCTCCCAAATCTTTCATTTTGAATTGCAAAGCCAACCATCTCTTCATGTCAGCTAGAAATTCTACCTCATTCCCAATGAGTAGAATATCATCAGCATACAACACCAGAAAAACGATAGTTTCGTTAATGATTTTCTTGTATACACAGGGTTCGTCAACATTTTTGTTCAAAGCCATAAGATTTGATCGCAATGTCAAATCTCATATTCCAGGATCTAGAAGCTTGTTTCAACCCATAAATGGATCGATTAAGTTTGCAAGCCTTTTGCTCTTGATCCTACTGTATAAACCCTTCTGGTTGAGACATATAGATACTCTCTTCAAGATAGCCATTCAAAATAGCTGTCTTGACATCCATTTTCCATATTTCATAATAAAAAAATGTAGCTATGAACAAGAGTATTCTAATTGACATTATCATGGCAGCCGGAGAGAAAGTTTCTTCATAGTCTACCCCCTCTCTTTGGGTAAACCCTTTTGCCACAAGCCTTGCTTTGTAGGTCTATACCTTACCAGCTTGGTCTCATTTTCTCTTGTAGATCCATTTGCAACCGATGGGTTTTACCCCTTCAGGTTGATCTACAAGATCCCATATAGAATTGAAATACATAGATTCCATTTCAAGGTCCATGGCTTTAATCCATTAGTCTTTATTCACATCATTCATTGATTGGTTAAAAGACAATGGATCCTCTAAACCATCATATGGTATGATGACTTGAGCATCAGTCAAACCCATGTACCGGTCAGGCTGTTGCACAACCCTCCCACTACGACGAGGCATTTTGAACTCTTGAGAAGGATGTGATGTCCCAGTTTCATCAGCAACTCTTGTTGATGGACCTGCTCTATCAACAACTCTTATTGATACATTTGTCATTTCTCTGGACATTTTTCTATTATTAGCTTACTGTGAGGTTGATGATCCTTCACATAGTCTTCCTCTAGGAAGGTTGCATTTGTCGATACAAATACCTTGTCCTCCTAAGGATTGTAAAAGAAACCACCTTTTGTTTCTTTTGGGTAGCCTACAAATAGGCATACTTTTGAATGACGTTCCAACTTTTTTGGATTTTGCACCAACACATGTGTTGGGCAACTCCAAATTTTGAAGTGACGCAAATTTCCTCTACGTCCTCTCCAAAGCTCGTAAGTGGTTTCAGAAACACTTTTCAAGGGAACTATGTTTAAAATATACATTGTAGTTTCAACCACGTGTCCCCAAAAAGAATTTGGTAACTGAGCATAACTCATCATGGAACAAACCATGTCAAACAAGGTTCTGTATCTCTTTTTTGCAACACCATTTTGCTGAGGTGTGTCAGGGGCTATGAGTTGAGACTAAATTCCATGTTCTACCAAATAGTTATGGAATTCTAAGTCCATATACTCACCACCTTGATCCGATCGAAGCGTTTTAATACTTTTACCTAATTTGTTTTCAACCATAGCCTTATACTCTTTGAACTTTTCAAAATTTCAGACTTTTGGTGCATTATGCCAATACCTAGAATAATCATCTATAAAGCTGATGAAATACTCATACCTTACTCTAGCTCTAACATTTCGGGGCTCCACAAAGGTCTGAGTGAATCAGCTCCAAGGGTTCTTTGGCTCTAAGACATTTTCCAGAAAAAGATCTTTTGTCATTTTTCTCTCGAGACAGAACTCACAAGGTGGTCATGAACTGTCTTCTAACTTATTTAGATGACCGTTATTAACCAAACTCTCAATCCTATGAGATTTACGTGACCCAGTCTTAAGTGCCAAAGATAGGCATTAGGAGAAATTTTCCTTTTCTTATGAGTCAGTAGTTTTAAACATCTCTATGTTCAATACGGCTTTAACCTCGGTTGGTTTTAGCTTATACAAGGTATTTTCTAATTTTGCAGAGCAAATCTATTTACTTTTTGTATTGATGAACACTTCATCATTTTCGAAACAAACTTTATAATTTTTTTTCCAGCGAACAATAGATAGATATTAGCTTCCTTTTCATAGAAGGAATGTAATGCATATTTTTTAAATAAATGTACTCATCTCCTATAAATATCTTCATATCTCCCACTACTTTAGCTGAAACAACCTCCCCAGTCACGACCTTAAAGATTGTTTCACCTTCTGTCAACTGTCTCCAGGAACTTTTTTCCTATGAGATAGTACAAACATGATTAGCGGCACCTGAATCAATTATTCAGATTTTATCATTTTCCACTAAACATGTTTTGATAACAAGTAAATCATATTTATCTTGTTGTTCGAATTCTGCATTCTCATCTATATAATCCAAAATTTTGGATGAGTTGAGAGATAAAGGACAATCCTCTGTTAAAACCCTTTTGTTATAATCAATTGCTAGTAGTTTATTTGTTGATTTGATTTTATTGTTATTTAATTCAGAAGTGAGTATTCTAGAAGAATTTGACACGCTGATAAAATTTAATCAAATTCTAATTAGCAAATTGTAACTAAATCCAAAATCAAGTTTTAGCAAAAATTAATAATGTACCCATAACCATTATTTATTTGCAACGATACTTTAATGAGTCAGAATACGTGCTACCGAGGGGCAGTCACATACTCTTTCTCTAAAGAAAAGAATTTTGACCAAACACTATCTCTGGAATAAATCTTATTTTATTAGTTTGTCGTAAATGCAAATAAACATCTCATGTTTCATAGACATCAGCGAAGAAAATATCTCATATGATTACATCACAAGCATTTGTTCAATACATGTGTTTACAAACTACAGAACCCAACGAGAGTTTAGGGCATCAACCCCAACAACACCCTATGTCCCCAGCTATCTACTTGGTCATACCCCTAAAATGGGAGGCCTATTAAGTCGGCACTGTTGAGCCAACCCTCACTGATGCATATTGTTAATGTGATGAAATAATGGAGTAGAATGCGATGGTGGAATATGCATTGTGCATGCAAGTTTTCTCAGCAAGATCCAAGTATAAATCCTATTAAGTTTCCTGGTAAGCCCAGGGTCGAACACAGGGACTAAGAACACAGTATGCGATGGTAAATTTCGATTACTTTGCGGTAACAAATAAATCAATGCATTGGTTGATATGTTGTTTGAAGTATAAAGTTTATGTGGTGGAGTTGAGAAAAGAGTTAATAATATGAAAGATGTGATGAGTATGCAGGGGAACGGGTTGAGAAGGGATTTAGCTAACACTTCCTAGGATTGTGTTCATGTTAAGTGATCATGCTACATACATACAACAACAAGTCATCTCTCAATGCAAATGCTACGGCTTCTAGTTCTAGAACGCATGTGTTGTATGCGATGATGTCTATAGGACTTACATCTAAGCCTCTATTCTTCTCTATGCGATGATGAATTGCACACACATACACACGGCGCCCGCATATCTAAGTCTCTATCTCTTGCTTATGCAGATCTAATCTTGCTTTCTCAAGTCTAGATTCTAACCTAGCCCTCTCAAGTCTTAGGTTCTTTCTTTAGACTCTCTCTCAAGTAGCTCTAAACGGGTGATGGACGCAACATAAGACAAGATGATCACATGCAATAAAGATCCTAGGTCATGTTAGCTAAGTACTTCTCAACCCATTCGAAAGTTTAGTTTCTCATGCGTATTGTAAAGAGAGTGAACAGATGTAGAAATGCAAGTTCCATTCTATATATGAAATCGAAGTACAGAATGACGATGTGAAATAAAGATAAAGAGCTTGGTAGCAATTTCTTGCTTCCCAAGGCTTTTACACTGTTCTTCTCTACTCTACTAAAAAGTTATTCTTGCTCTCGTAAGAGTTGGCCCTCTCTGTTTTCCACGCTCCCTGGCACTCTCTTGAGCTAACCAGGACGATCTTCCGACGCCTTCTCCCTTTTCTTGCTTCCGCCTTCTAAGTATAAGAAACTATGAATAAGGCTAACTATCGTCTATATGGTGAACTCTCTGAATTGAGCGAACTCTTCAATGAAGGCGGCCTTCGGTATTTATAGAGCTTCAAGGTGAAGAACTTTTTCTCTCGAATGATTGCACTGATGGGATGTCATTAATTCTCCATCTGATGTGCCGAATATTTGTCACTGAAAAGTTGAGTGTACTTGCTACCCTATGTCGTTAATGGCTTGTCAACTTAATTCGAAATCGACCGTCATCAGCTTTCTGTCCCATCATGATTCATTAACCTTTCACATTGATGCACCGACTCTATGCGGCCACCTTCTTGAGCAGATTTTCATGAGCGCATATGATCGCATAGCCTTGCGTTCGCGATCTCTTAATGCGCTTCGACGTTAATTTCTTCGGATCACATTTCTGCCTTGCACCAACGCATTTTCTGCATAAAATACATAAGTTAGCTATTTTAATGCGATGGACGCATGTGATCACAATGTTGTGAACTTAATGCTTTTGGACGCAGTATTGTATATTTTTACCATCACAGTCCTGTATTGTTTTATATCTTTGCACTATAATAACGTGCATTTCTGCCCGTTATCACTCACCCATATAAATCTAAGGATAATCTCGAATAAAAATGAATTCATAGTTAGCTCATGATTAAGATCGAGTTACCTAGGTCATCTAAGCGAAATAGTAAGTCTTAAACAGTAAACAACGTTATAAAGTAAGAGTAACTTATTTCTCGGTCTGATCTTACGCAAACTTATTGCATAGGACGCCCCCACTCCTCATCATGCATGAAAGAATCTGGATCACTTCGTTTGTAGTATCTTTACAACAACTTGTAACAACTATAGAGTAGGTCGCATCCAATAGTGTTACTAAAGGAACTTTTATTCAAGAGAACCAGTGAGTGGAAGCAAGATCTTTCCAAACCAATTGTGCAATAATATATGCATTCAGAAACATAGAAGAATAGTTATGCATTATAAAGAAAATTACACCATACTTTCTTAACTAAATACAACAGGAATTGAGAGACATACCTTTGAAGAACTCTTCTTTTGGAAATCTCTCGCTCTTGTGAGCAATCATACAACAATATCTCGCTCTCGTGAGCAATCGTCTAGCCAAACTCTCGCAGTCGTTACAATCACGAACAGTCTGCTCCTCGAACAGAAACCCTTCGACACACTCGACAACCTTGGTATTCTAGCCTGAGAGTAAGTGGGAGAAAGGTTTTGTCTATCGCATAGACTGAGAGTACTTGATCGTTTAGTAATCTCTCACTCTCGTGAGAATTGTCTAGTAATATTTTGCTCTCATGAGCAATTGTCTAGCTGATTGTTTAGTTTGTCGCTCAATCGTTTAGAGCCGATCGTGTAGAGAATCTCACTCAATCATTTAGATGATCGTTTAGTCACCCTAGATCGTTTAGTAACTCGTGAGGGCTATCGTATAGTCTCTCATGAGCAAACGATTATTAATGCTATAATAAAGCGATCGTCCATAAAATGAACTCTTTTCATTTTATTCTTCAGTTATTAAACACTGAAATTAACCTCCCACTTACACGGTTAATGGAGAAAATAAATAACCAACTAAAAAATTATCTCATAATTATTTTTATTATAAATAATTATAATAACTAACTTATCATATTATATTTATAACCTATAGTTTTAATATCACATCATATGTAATATTTAAACCATAGTTCTTTTCTCCTTATTTAATATAAATCATATTTATATCAATTTCTCTTATTAATGTATCTAATACATCAAATCAATTAGATCATATATAATTAAGCCAATTTAATTATATCATATATAATCAAATTCCCTCTTGTTAATTTGAACATTTCAAACTAACTCAAAAACTAATTCTCAACTTAAATCCATTGAGTCAACAAGGAGACCTTATGGACCTATAGCTTGAAGCTCCAACGGCACGTGAATAACTGACCAAACTCTTTAATCATGATATCCATCATACGTTAACTGTCGGGCACTCCACTAAAGATCGACAACTGCACTTTTCGCACTACAGATATATTTCTGTGTCCATTTGACCAATCAACAGTGCGATGACTCTTCATAAATCGTTTGTAAGTATAGTTGGGCAAATTTACCATTTTGCCCCTGTAGTTACATGTAACTCCTTAAGTACCATTGATTCCTCTAATGAACAATAAGTAATAATCTTACTATGACTGAGTCCTCTCTTCCAAAGAGAGGGTGTAGCCACTATGTTCAAGACTCAAAATCAGCCCTTCCAAAGAGGGGAAGGAATGAATTCCGTCTTGTGTAGCTGAGACCACCGGGAAACCATAGTTCTTTTCTCCTTATTTAATAAAAATGTGTGTTCAAAATGTTTACAAACTACGAGACCACCGGGAGAATTAGGACACCAATCCAAATAATCTCCCACTTGTCCTATTGAATCGGGAGACTAATGTACAATACATAAAAACAGTACAATATACAATAAACTAAGGCGTACTCTATACCTCAGTATCATCTCCCACTTGCCCTAGACAAGGTGTTGCATTTTCTGCAGACCCAGACTCTTAGAATGACCCTCGGACACTTTAGTCATGAGAGCCTTTGTAAACGAATGAGCAACATTGTGCTTCGACGCGATCTTCGTGACTATCACATCACCACGGTGCACAATCTCCTTGATCAAATGATACTTCCATTCAATACTCTTGCCTCTTCAGTGACTCCGAGGTTCCTTAGAATTTTCCTTAGCCCCACTGTTATCACAATAGAGAGTGATCGACAAAGACATATTTAGAATAACTTCTAAATCGGTAAGGAACTTCCTAAGCCAAACAACGTCTTTAGCAGCTTCACAAGCAGCTACGTATTCGACTTCCATAGTGGAGTCCATGATGCATCCTTGCTTGATGCTTTGCCAAACTACAACCCCTCCATTCAGAGTGAACACTGACCCTGATGTTGATTTTCTAGAATATCTATCAGTCTAAAAGTTAGAGTTTGTGTATCTTGTAAGGATCAAATCCTTATCTCCATACAGGAGCATATAGTCCCTTATTATCCGAAGATATTTGAGGATTGTTTTGACTGCTATCAAAAAATCTAATCTTGGATTAGACTGATATCGACTGATAATCCCTACTGCATAGCAAATGTCAGGTCTAGTAGATAACATTGCATACATGAGCTTCCAACAGCCTAAGCATAGGGTATCCATCTCACTTCCTCAACCTTTTGAGGTGTCTTAGGACATTGTTACTTAGACAAAACAATTCCATGCCTAAAGGGTAATAAACCCCTTTTGGAATTCTGCATCGAGTACCTGATCAACATCTTTTCAATGTACGATGTCTAAGACAAGGCCAACCTCTTGTTATCACGATCCCGAATGATCTGGATCCCTAGAACAAACTATGCCTCTCGCAAATCTTTCATTTGGATTTGGACTGCTAGCCACGTTTTAATGTCAGTCGGAAAACCTACATCATTCCCAATGAGTAGAATATCATCCACATATAGCACCAAGAAAGCTACTGAGTTGTTGATGGTTTTCTTGTAAATATAAGGCTCATCAACATTTTGATCAAAGGCAAATGATTTGATCGCACTATCAAATCTAATGTTCCACGATCTAGATACTTGTTTCAGCCCATAAATGGACCTATTAAGCTTGCAAATTTTTTGCTTTTGATCCGGAACAATGAACCCCTCTGATTGAGTAAATGGTCTCCCCAAGATTACAATTTAGAAAGGCAGTCTTGACATCCATTTTCCATATCTCATAATCATAAAATGTAGCTATGGATAAGAGAATCCTGATAGACTTCAACATGACAACAGGTGAGAAAGTGTCCTCATAGCCAACTTCCTCGACCTGGGTATTACCCTTTGCCATGAGTCTAGCCTTAAAGGTCTACACCTTTCCATCTACCCTCGTTTTCTCTTATAGATCCACTTACACCCTATAGGTTTTACCCCATCAGGCTAGTCCATAAGTTCCTAGATTGAATTGAAGTACATAGACTTCATTTCTACTCATATTTGTCAACATCCTCCATTGTTTGCTTATAAGAAAATGGATACTCAACTCCTTCATCAGATATGATGTTTTAGGCTTCAATCAAACCCATGCAGCGTTCCGGTGGGTTCGCAACCCTCCCACTACGTCGAGGCAATCTCAACTCTTGAGATGGTTGACTAGATTAATCAATATCAACAACTCTCGTTGATCTATTAGTCTGTTCAATAACTCTCATTGAACTCTCAGTAGTCTCACCAAAAATCTCATTTAAAACAAGCTTACTTCATGGCTTATGATCCCTGATGTGGTCTTCCTCCAAGAAGATAGCATTTCTCGACATAAACACCTTATTTTCACTCGGATCATAGAAGTATCCAACTCTCGTTTCCTTGGGGTAGCCTACAAAGAGGCAAACTTTCGAACGCGGTTCCAACTTTTTAGGGTTAGCCATAAGCACGTGGGCCAGACATCCTCAAATCCTGAAGTGGCGTAAACTACCTTACGACCTCTCCATAGCTTAAAATATGTTTCAGAAACACTCTTTGAGGGAACGTTGTTCAAAATATAACATGTAGTCTCCACTGTAAATCCCCAAAACGAATCTCGAAGATGAGCATAACTCATCATAGATCGAACCATGTCCAACAAGGTTTGGTTTCTTCTTTCTGATGCACCATTCTGTTGAGGTGTACCTGGGGCCGAGAGTTGGGATGTGATTCCATGTTCTATCATATAGTTATGAAAGTCTAAGTCCATATACTTTCAACCAACATCAAATTGTAGTGTTTTTATCTTCTTACCTATCAAGTTTTCAACTTTAGCCTTATACTCCTTGAACTTTTCAAGAGCGTTAGACTTATGTTGCATTAGTTATAGATACCCATATCTTTAATAATCATCTATGTAAGAGATGAAATATTCATACCCACCTCGAGCTCTTACACTCATCGGACCACAGAGGTCTAAATGTATAAGCTCCAAGGTTTTCTTGGCTTTATAACCTTTTCCTGTAAAAGGTCGTTTAGTCATTTTTCCTTCAAGGATTGATTCACATACCGGCAAAGAGTTTTCTTCTAAACCATTTAGAAGTCCACATACCAACTTCTCAATCCTATTGAGGTTGATGTGACTTAACCTTAGATGTCAAAGATGGGTGTTTTCTTTAGGAGAAACCCTTGGTCTTTTTGCAGTTGTTGCTGTTTTGAAAATTTTAGTATTAAGCAAGGATTTTATGACTAACGACCTTAGTACGTATAAGTTATTTTCCATTGAACCAAAACCAATTTCCATACCATTCTTGAAAATAAACATTTTATTCTAAAAAAAGGAGACGGTATAACTTTTTCAATCAGACAAGAAAATGAGATAAAGTTCCTCTTGATATGAGGAATTACATAAATATTATCAAGTAACAGATAACGTTTCTTGTCTAAAAATAACTTCAGCCTGCCTACAGCAATAGCTAAAACAACCTCACCAGTACTGACTCGAAGACTCAACTCTCCATCTTCCAACTTTTACAAAGAACTAAATACTTGGTAGGAAGAACTTACGTGATTAGTAGCACCTGAATCATGTATCCAGGAAAAATCATCATTCTCTACTAAACACGTCTTCAAGACAAATAAATTACATTTACTGTCTTTAGACTTCTTCCTCTTATGGAGAGTACTGGGATCAATATCAGAATCTAAATAAGCTCCAAGTTCCATTTTAGAGAACAATTCTTGTCGATGAACTTTTTCAGAGTTAGCAACAATTGATTTCTCTTTTACTCCCTTGACATTCAAGAAAGATTGGAGGTTATGTTTGGAACTAACACAACTGGTTTCTTTGTCATCCCTTTTTGCTCAAAAAGTGAGAACTGACGTTCAAACAATTGTTCCAACGAGTCCATGATCTCACATGCAATGACCATGTTCTCAACCCTTTTGGCCAATGCATTAGGTATGCTAACCAAAATGTGAAGTCGGACCAATGAGTTAGCCTTTATCCACACCTCATATGCATTACGAACATTTCGCGATGCATCAGGGTTTGGGACTTGAGGACACTCATCAACCATGACAAACTTGAGGTCGTTTACCACGAAATATGTTTTAAGAGACTTTTTCCAATGTATGTAATCGGTCAAATTAAAAGAGGCAACTAATGGAACATCATACATGTTGTTGAAAAAACTAACAAATTGATGTACATTAGATTTTAGCAAATACTCTTGAAAAACAAAATCCAATTTGGTTTAGAAAAATCTAAATGAACCCTGTGTGACATCTAGTTTTACAATGACGCTTCTATGGTTTAAGAAAAAAGTCACTGAAGGGTAGTCAATTTAACCCTCCTCCGAATTGAGACAATTTCAACCAGTCATTAACACCAGAACAACTCTTGTTCCTATAACAACTAGCCATCATTGATTTGGTCAAGAAATCATTAACTGGCTTAACAATTTCTCGTAAGTGTGACCCTTCATTATGGATCCTAGAGTTTCACCCCAAGCAGCCAATTCGAAGGGGGAAAATCTGATTGGGGAAAAAACTAAAGCGACCCTATCCATTTTTGGAGTTTACCTTCATATTGACCAACTGCACAAACCAACCGAAGGGGGACACTCCCATGGTGCCACAAGGCCGTGCAAATAAATGAAGGAGACCGTAGGACATGTTGACCCACATTCTTCACCTTGAAAAATACTCCATCCGTCCACCTTGAAATTGACTCATGCAAACACCATCTGAAGGGGGATGCTCCCAAGGTACCACGAGGCCAAACATGAATCTCATGACGTGAACATTCAAGGAGAAACGTTAGTGGAATTGACATATCATATATATCTTTTCCTCCCACTGAGTATTTTAAAATCTAGGATTTAGTTTACTTAGAAAAAACATGACTAATGATTTTAACTAAGCGACTTTTTAGGTTTGCCCAAAAGTAACTCTTACGTTGGAAAGTTAAACAACTTTTTATCATCATCATTAAACTCTTTAACGAAGACTTTGAGCAACTGTTGCATGCTTGTAGAAAATCTATCTAATTCACCTTTCTAGGTAGGTTCCTAGGTAGGGGTGTTCCGTTTCCGTCATCTTAAATACTCCAGCCTAGCCAGAACCAGCCTTAGACAAAAGGTCCCTTATAGATTAATTTATTACAAATTTAATATTTTATTCAAATCAATTTAATCCTATTAAACTGATTTAAAAGATTAAACTTGGGTTTCTAATCTCATTGGAACCATGAACTTAGGTCTATTCTCGAGGAGCTGCTTCAAAATGCAGAGGTTGTTGTAAATGGGGAGACACCATAGGACCATGTAAGTATGCTATTAAAAAGTTAAAGTATTCATGGTTGCGTTCTGCCATTTGTCACTTGTTCAGGTGGATAGTGAAAATATTGCGTTGAATATTGATCAACACCTGCCACGTCATCGCAATACTACATTGTACCTCTACGTGGCTATCTTGTAACTCTGTTATTCTTTGGCAGAAGAAATCTTGTTGTTGAGAGAGAAGAGAACGTATCTCTACTAGGTCAACAGCAAGGGTTGCGATGGTGGGATGCGTCTGTGATGTTTCACCATCAACGGTTTGAGGTTGAGTAGAACTGGCTTCACCCAAACCGTGTGGGTCGTCACGGCGATGGAGTTGAAAAATGCGGTGGAGATGGATGGGGGGAAGATGTTGCTGAGGATGCGTTGTCTGAGTCTGGGGCGAGGAGGAGATTAGTAAAGTGTTCCGGGAGTGGGGAAAGGGGTTCCATAGGTGGGTTTGGAGGGCGAATAATTAAAGGTAAGGGGTCCAAGGGTATTTGGTCTTGCGTTGATTGCTCTTGGACTTTTTCCTTGCCTTTGTCATCTTTGCGCTACTTTTTCGGCTTGAGCTATTGCGGCGCATTCAGATCAATGAGGGGCCGTTTAAGTGGAAGCTCGGGGCAGTGAGGAGAGTCCTTGAAAAGCATTCTCAAGATCTTTGTGTTAATGAGACCGTGGACTTCTGGTGTGAAACCCAAATTTCTATTTTCCTTACTTAAGCAAGTGATAAAAGGAATTAACTAAGTAAAAGTTAAATCCTAAGTTAAGGGGAAAGAAATTTCTAAGTGTTAAGTAGATTTTCTTTGAATAAATTAAGTTGAGATTTAATTGGTAAGATTGTGATGAAATTTGTATAATAAGTAGGATGATGAAACAGCTAGTGTGGAATGGGGATTCGAAAAGAAAAATATGGATTTGAGTTGGGAAAGTTGGGGAAAAATAATAAGTAGGTTGAGCTAGTATGGAATAATATGGAAATTAAGTTTGGAAAATTTGGGGAAAAATTCGACTAAGTATGGAGAAATTAGGTGAAGTACTATGGCTGAAGGACTAAGAAAAATATGGAATTTATGTGAAATGCTGAAAATATGGGAAATTAATTTGTGAAAAATTTGGAAAATCTGTGTAAAAGTATCACAAAGTGGTGAGCAAATGGACACAGAGAACATTTTTCACAGTAGCTAAAGATTGGAGAGAAAGTTGGAGAGGAAATGGGAGAGAGCGAGATTAGAGAGAAAATAGGAGAGAGCGAGATTGGAGAGAAAATGGGAGAGAAAGTTGGAGAGAGCGATACCACCGAGATTGGAGAGAGCAAGATTATGAGCTAGAAAGTGGGAGAGAGCGACACTAGCGAGAGTAGAGAGAGCGAGAGCAGCCTATGCGTCAGCCACGCCTTGTCCGGTGCTGCATTCGAACGTCATGCCCACTCGATCATAGGGCCTCGCCTATGCATCGAACGGCTGGGCAAGTATTTATGCATTGAATTTGGCCGCGTTCTTGTAGATTATACATTAGAAACCCTAAATTGAATACAAACAAAGGTTGAAGACGCAAGGAGAAACGTCAACCAAAATTAGGTGTCTTCATAAGAAAAATTCTTAAGGGCTAAGGAAATTTGGTGGATGCATATGAAGAAAACACCTTAGGACAAGGTGATGCAAGCTTGCGTTGATAAGGGAAGAAATAAACATTTGGCCATGAAGCCAAGTAGGTGCTGTCAATACCACGAGAGATTTGAACGCCTATGAATAGAGCTTTGCGATTTCATTTTCAAATCACAAAATCATAAATTTCGTAAAGGAGAGGGAGAACAGTGAGGGTTGAGAAGAACATATCAACTTTGGATGAGAAGATCGCCCAATCTACTCCTGCGTTTAGAGTGATTCCAAAGCCATCTAAAAGCTCTGGAAGTCTAGTTTTCAGAGTGGGGCTGCTGGAGGGAAAACCTCACAGGAACCAGGCTGGATATTGAAAAGAATGCAGAAGGGTCAAACTATCGGATCGGTTTGGGCCAGTCTTGAAGATTTTGTGATTCAGGCAAAACCACGATGAGTTCTCAGCTGAAATTTTAGGGTAATCTTCCTGAGACATTTTAGAATATATTTTTAGAATAAAGTATTTCAAAATAAGGTTCATAACTATGAGTAATGTAAGCTGTAAGTTGAATATAGATTATAGGGGTGAAAAGGAGCCTGAGGAGCCACTAGAGTGAAAAGCTCCTAAGACAATCAAGGTGAATGGCTAAAATGTTTTGACTAAAACATTTTGCTTAAAATGTTTGATTACAATGTGTTATAGAAAGCATGTTTTAAAGAATATTCTCATGCCTATTCGTCTTATGAAGTGATTTCCAAGTAAGTTGTGAATTATGTTTTGAACGCAGGCATGTGTGAGAAATTGTTGAAAAACTATTTATATGTGTTGATTTGATCCAGCATGTGTTAACATCTTTGAAGTCATGTTTTATATGTGTTATACTTTACATTCTTTAAAGAGAAAAGTCGTTTATGACTAGTTTTACTAAAATGCGATACCGAAGGACATTTGAGAAGGTATCCACCCAACTAGATACTGAAGGACATTTGAGAAGGTATCTATTGGTACTGAAGGACATTTGAGAAGGTACCAAGCCAATTGGATACTGAAGGACGTTTGAGAAGGTATCTTAGTAGCTCGATACTGAAGGACATTGAGAAGGTATCTGAGCATAAGTACCTAATGTGTGAGGGTACTTAGTGTGCCCACAGGTGAATAGAATTAGAGATTGAGCAAAAGGGTTCTCTCTGGACTAGAGATTGGTGTTGGGATTGTTTTACCCATAGTAGGGTATGTTAGATTGAGAAATGATTTTACTGTTTTATGATTAAAATAGCTTTATATGTTTTACGCTTGGAAAATGTTTATGCTGCAGTACAAGTACTGTAAAAGTTTATGTTTCAGTTAAAAACTCATTATTGAAATCATGCATGAGAATTTACTATGTTTTCTCGGTCACTCACTGGGCGTAAGCTCACCCCATTTTCAAATATTTTGTTTTCCCGCCCCACCGGTAACGGTCAAATCCTCTGAAGATAGCTCTGCGTCTGCTCTGCCACTAAAGGACTAAAAGACTTGTAACCATTTGTTAGGTGGTTACTGTTAATATTGTACACATGTTACTATTGTTCATATAGGGACTAGGGTTTGTTGGTTTTGGGGGCTTGTAAATCTAGCGTTGTAATGACTCTAAACATATTATATTTCTCAGTTAATAAATTGTGGGCCTAAAGACGTCCCGTTGCATATGAATTATAATTGGTATCAGAGTTATTCCGCAAGAGTTATTAGGCAGTAAGTATCAGCCTAAGGGTTGGTAACTGCTGTAGTCACGCCTTTCTCTAGGCTAAGAAGTTAGTCTGGGGTGGGGTGTGACATCTGGCATTGGCTCCTCTTCAATACCTACACCCACAGAGAGGCATATGCTCGAAATTGTCCAAGGAAAGAAGTGCTGGCCTCTCACACGCCCTACAAAACCTCGAATTTGTTTTGCAATTAATTGGCCCACTATGCAATATGCGGCCATTACTCGACCCCTTGAAACTGTTTTGTCATGTGATGTAGGGATGAGTCGCCTTTTCACCAAGTAAACCCAAAGATGCGCTTCTGGAAGCAGTTTGTTGGACGTAAGGGTCTTAATGCCTTTCAAAGATACCAACCACTGAGTGCCCAGTTGCGTTAATGTTCTCAGTGCATCCTCCATTTGTTCTTCTTCGGGATCATCAATAATTTTGTTGCCCGACACATCCAGGATGTCCTTCATCTTATATAATTCGTTGATGTCCCTTGCGTTGGATGGTACTGTCCACCCTTTCATGATCACTGCATCTTTGGTGTCATGGAGTCATCCATTATAAAAAGCTCTCACTACCGTAGGAATCATGATGGATGGGCATTGGCAGAAAGTCTCCCACCCATACTCCAGCACAACACTTGTAATTAAATTAGGTAATGGCGTTGACGCGGGAAATAAACCCATCTCCATCATCATGTCATCATTTTCCTTCTTCGTTGATGGGCGCCTTTTTGTCAACGCAGGCTCACTACTTCCAACTTTTGCTTTGCCCTTTTCTTGAGCCAATGCAAGGTGGGACTTTTTTCTTTGTTTGCGTTCCCGTTCCTTGCGCTAATCTTCTTCTTCCCTTTTCCACTCCACAACTTCTTTTCTTTTGTTTTCTCTAATGCGCTGCACATTTGCTTTGCGTCGTTTCTTCTTCTCTTCCTTCTTCTTCTTTTCTTCCTCTTCTTCTTTTATCATTTCTTTTTCAAACTGCTCCGAGGCCAGCAATATGCGCTGCTTATCCTCGAGCTTTTTTCTTTCTTCTTTTGCCAAAATTGCATTGTTATGGTGCACCTCCTCATCGTGGAGTTTTCTTGCCAGATCACCTGATGCGATGATTTGGCACGCTCGTAACATCTTTTCTTATTTCTCCTTTTCTTCTCTTTTCCTATTTTCCTTCTCCTCTGCTATGCGTTGCAAAAATTGTGGGTCATTTGTTGACCCTTCTGCGCATTCTCCGTACGACGCCACATTAGAGGGGTAATGTCCAGATCTTCTCTGTCATCAGTCGCAACCGTCCTGATATGCATTGATACACTTGAGGTTGCGCTGATTCTTTTTCTTGCGGTGACACCCCCTTTTCCACCCTTGCGGTGGTGGATTCTCCGTCGACATCCAGGCTTTTCGCCCTCTTTCTCTTTTCTTCCTTCTTCAGGCGCTTCTCTTCTCGCCTGTGCCCTCTCTTCTCACTCGACTTCTTTTCTTTCTTATCCTTCTTTGCCTGGGCCTTTTCATCTCCGTCTACTCGCTTTTCCTTGCCTTTTCTTTTCTTCTTCCCTTCAGCCATTTCCAGCAGCTTCTTCACTCCCACCTTCTCCAAAACAACCCTAATGGGTCCCTCATAGGATTCTGGTTGAATAGTTTCCTTAGGATCTGCAACGACCAGGGCACTTCTCTGCGAAGCTTCTACCATCTCCTCCTCCGAAGGCAAGGGCTGATTAACAACTCTAGCATCGGGTAGCCCTCCCTCTTTCTCCATGTTGCTCAGAATGCTCCCAAATACTTCTTTGTCATCTTTTCTTTTCTTCTCACTTTCCGATGATGGTACTGGGAGTGGGGCACTCTCTATGCTCGGCTCCTCTCGGATGAGTGGTTTGGCTACAATGGGTTTTCGTCTAGGTTTTCGGGCGATTCTTTGAACAGTCTTGGGCTGGGCAGCGAGGTGGTGGCTGGTAGCGAGGAATGTCGCCACCCGTGTGGTGACGAGGGCTTAGGAAGATGATGAAGGTAGGGAAGATGAATGTGAAGATTGCTCGGCATGGTTTGCTGAAGAAATTTTGAAGGTCTAGTATGTAGAGAGTTCTTAAGGTTTTCTTTTTGCTTAGAGATTCAAATAAACTACCTCAGATGAAGGAGGGAATTTATAGGTTGGGCCTTGATGGGCCCAACGCAAACTTTGCGTGGCAGGCTTCGAGATACTCAAAAATCCTGCCTACCACGCTCCTCGCATTTATGAATTAGCAGAAAATGACGCCCTTTCATCTGCTAAGTCATCATTTCCTTGGAAGCCTAAACGATTGGACTACTCTCTCGCAAAAATAATTTATCTTTTATATTTTATTCAGATGGGTGCAAGGTTAAAGATTAATGCAATGCATCTGTTACCGCAAATGCATATTTGCGGATGGTGGGCAACAATGCATGCATTAGTGCAACATGCCCCTCAACTCAGCGCATTTCTGGAGGACGGGCGCACAGTATTTCTACTGGCACCACACTACCTCGACATAGTGCATTTTCGCTAACGACAGACGCAGAATACATATGCACGCAACACACCCCTCAGCGCAATGCATTTGTGTAAGATGGACGCAAAGTGTATCTTATCAGCGCAAGATGCATCCATCATCGCAATACCTACCAGATGTTTATTAAAGTTTATTATTATTATTATTATTGTTTTTATTTTATTTTATTTTATTTTTATTCATCACCAACGTAAGTCGATAAGATTTTACGATGTTCATTTTCTTTTTAGTCAGTCATTCACGGAGATTTAAGAACAACGCAAACTATAGCAAAAAAGTAAGTGAATTGAACAAGGCATGGAAATAACGCAATTGAATTAAATTGAAAGTAATTTTGGAAAGCAGTAAAGGCTAATTTTAGTAATCAGTAAATAACGCAATGCGGAAAACAATAAAGGAAAGTGATAGAGAAAGCGATTAAACATAGATTCTAGGGATTCTGATTGAAAGACAATTCCTCACGATTACAGCAATCCACATCCCCGGAGGCAGTCAGACTTGCCTGCGCAATGTCATCAAGGACATTGTTCCTTCCCACGAGATCCTGGGGATTTTGAGTTACTTAGCAGCGTTCTAGGTGTTCTATTGCGAAGCTTGGCTGCCAATTGCCCGGCTTGGATCTCCAGGTTCCTTAGTGAAGACGCCTACGGCTACATGACTGCGTCATTTTTCTCAATGTATTGTTTCAGCTGGGACTCCAATGATGACGAATTTACAGAGGTGTTTGACCTGGACGGTTGGTTATGCGGTTGCCTGTGGTGACTCTGATTCTGATTCTAGTGAAAAGATGGAGGATTCCCTCGATTCCCTGAATTGTTGTTCTGATGATTCCTCTGGCCTCCTTGGTCATTGTTACCTTCCCAACTGAAGTTAGGGTGATTCTGCCAACTTGGATTGTAAGTGTTGCATTAAAGGTTGTTTTGGATAGCAAACACTGATTGCAGGTTCGATGGGCACATCTCTGCAGCATGACCCCCTCCGCATTGCACGCAACTTATTGCGGCCACTTGTGCCAGCACATTTGGTTGCGCTGCACTTTGAGAGAGGGCTCCTTGATTAATTTCCATCGTTTGAAGGAGAGAGGTCACCGCGCCCATTTGTGTGGCCAAGGTTGTCGTCGTATCCGCTGGTACAATGGCATTTTCAGTTCTTCTTCTCTCGGGGCCTCTTCCCCTATATCTGTCATCCACCAAATCATCCAGCCAAGGATACGAAATTTATTATATCTTTATCTATATGGACAATGATGAATATGAATGTAATGCAAGTTCATGTCCCCATCTATTGCGCTAATGAATGAATGAAAGTGCTCTATATGCGCTCAAGTGCTTTGCGATAAAGATATTATGCAATACTACGTTCTAAGTGTATGCATTGATAGTGATATGCTCGTAGTATGCGATGAAGTAGTGCATGTGACAAGTTTCCTTACGCTGAAACCAAGTATAATTCCAATGCAAGTTTCTCAGAATGATACGAGGTCGAACACAGGGATTGTTGTCGTTAAATGCGATACTAATGTGATATATGTGATCGGTTATAATAAAGAATAAATAATTTTGGTTTTTCAGAAATATAAATTGCGCTGAAAATAAAATGCATTGATAAAGTAAATTTCTAAACTACTATGACACAGAGGTCGAGGACTGGCTGTGAAGTTGTACTAGAGAATCTATGAATGTGATGGCAAGTCTTATGAATGAGGCAGAAAGAGAATGAGTAAAGAGTAAAAAAATCGCAAGTTCATCAATTGCGTTAAGGATGCAATTAAGTTCCGCTTTCCCTTGGCGTACAACTTTCAGTGATCGGCCGCGTTCCCATATGTCTATGGTGAAACAGAGATGAACGTGATGAATGTAAGATTGTTTCTATCTCTGGAAATACTTCTCGCTTTAGTTATCACATTCTTCCAACCTTCTCTCAATAGGCAGAATAACATCTTCACCTCTGCTCTCACAGGTGAAGATGCCATCGAGCATGCTTTAGCTAAACTTAATTGATTACCTTAACACAAATTAACTCACTCGCTTAATTCTCCCTTTTTACCTAGGGGATTAAGAACACATCATGGAGAAAATGGATGATAAATGTATGGAAAGGGATAGAGAAATGATAATGATGACAATGATAACATTTAATTCTAAATATAAGCGTTTGATACATGATTGTGAATGAGAGATTAAAGAAGATGAACACAAAAGATGAATTAAAGAATAGAAACAAATACAAAAAGAGTGTCAACGTCTTGACACAGATCCCAATCGGAGACTTGTGCTTGTCGGTATATGGATGTAGTGGAGAGGAAAGCTTCACTCTGAGGCTTGCTTTCCCAGTAGAATTGACCTTTTTCACAAAGCTTCAGCTTTGGGAATCGGAAGAATTCCTTGCTCGGTGACTCACTTTTCAGCCTTGTCTCGTAGATCTCCTAGATTTTCTTTGTAAAGTCTCTTCAGACCAGCTTCTCTCCCCTGTATGTGAATTCAAGGAAGCTATTTATAGACAAGACCTTGTCTCTTTGAATTTGTGGTCCCACTGTATAATTCTGATAATTCCTGCCATAGTGTAATGGAAAATTCCTCTCTGCTTCACGTTCAATCTGTCAGAATTGTACAACAGAAAGCTATACACTTGTCAGAATCATCCACGAATGCGTTGCTCTTCACATCTTCGATCGATCGCCGCATGCGGTGTTTTTTTTTTATTACCGCATGCGGTTGAAATGCATTTATCTCTAGTGTCCATGATCGATCATCGCTTGCGCCGTCATTGCGTTGATCATTTCTTTGTTCTTGATCGATTGGCGCATGCGATGTAGATGCATTATACATTTTGTCTTCGAGCCATTAACACATGCGGTGACCTATTTCCTGCAAAACATAGACTGAAACACTCTATTTCGCCATTGCAATGGGGTTAGTGGATGTGTTTACGACATTTCATACGTATTTCTCAGCCAATTCTTATACTATCGACGCAACTTTCCTCTCTTTTTGCCGCAATATCTAAATAAAACAGCATAAATAACTTGTATTTCTACAAGTTATCAATGTCCAATCGGGAGATCAAGCTAATACTCGAAAAGGTAGTAAGGTCTTCACGAAAAGATTGGGCAACAAAGCTCGACGATGCATTTTGGGCATACCGGACTGCATTTAAAACACCCATACGTATGTCCTCGTATGCATTGGTATTCGGTAAGGCATGTCATTTTTCTCTGGAGCTGGAATACAAGGCATTGTGGGTAGTGAAGAAACTAAACTTTGATTTGAAGAAAGTAGGAGAAGCGAGAAAACTTCAACTGGTCGAGCTGGAAGAATGGAGGATCAATGCATATGAGAATGCAAAGATTTATAAGGAGTGTGCAAAGCGTTGGCATGACAAAAATATGCGGCAAGAACCTCCAAGTCAGGCAGAGGGTCTTATTATTCAACTCACATCTACGGCTCTTCCCTGGAAAATTAAAGTCATGTTGGTCCGGACCATTCATAGTTAGAGAGGTATTTTCGCATGGCGCGGTTGAACTATCAAATGATGACGGAACCAACATATTCAAAGTTAATGGGCAGTGAGTAAAAACGTATCACAGAGAAGGCTGGCATCGCCAAGTGGACTCCGTGGAACTAAGAAACTTTGAATAAAGAAAGAAGTAGGTTGTCCCTGTGCTATCAGATGATCGAAATTCATCAGGGACGCAAGTTTTGGGAATCATGGAATCTTCAACTTTTCTCTACTACTTTGAATTTTCATTTCACTATATCTTTTTAGCTCTTTATCTATTCTTATTTAAAAAAACAAAAAGTTTGTTTTTTTTAATCTTATTTGACCTTCTCATTGATTTACTTGCAACAATCGAGGCGCTGGATTGCAGAAGTGTTACATGAAGAAGCAACTTATCTCATTCCGTCACCACAATCGAAAGAAGATAGATTGCCGCAAAGAAGGATGCATCAATAAACAATGCGGGCGACAGTGTAAATTTAGGGGTTGTATTCTTCTTTAACTTTATTTCAAATTTGGCACTATCGCATCACATTTTACTTTTGAAAGTTTTATCATTGCATACTCTTTGATTACCGCAATCATTTAATATTGATAAATTTAGTAAGTCGCCGCATGCTTTCTCTTTGCCAATTATGATTTCAATGATGAAAAACATGCTTCTATTTCTTTCGTATATACTAGAGTCAACTTAATTTTAAGATAGTCACCTCATGAAATATTTCTAGAATTTAGGGGTCTGCTAGCTTTCTTTCAAACTTTCTTTACGAAACCTCCTAAGAACATCACATGACTTCTTTCAATCTTTTGGCAATGTGGACATTGTTGCATTTTAAATTTGGGGGTGGGGTATTTATTTTTGACCTTGCTATTTTGGAAAAAAAAAGAAGAAAAGAAGAAAAGAGGAAAATTTTGAGAATAAAAACTCCGCTATCAACGCAATTGGAAACCCATGTTGATAAGAGTCAAGTTGTGAAGGGCACGTACTCCTAGTTGGATGTCCGCATGACACATGTGAGGGCAAGCCAAAACGAAAGTAAGTCACCAGGATCAACGCATAAATAAATGACCACAACTCTGCTGCCAAGTAGGTATGAGTTTAGTCTGAGAAAGAGTGCATTGCTCGTAGTTGAATGTCCGCATGACACATGTGGGGGCAAGCCAAAACGAAGGCAAGGCACTTGGATCAGAGCAAGGTCAGAAAAAAAAATAATGTCAAGAAATATGTAAGGATAAAAATCATTTGACACCCTGGTGGAAAAGTTTTCTATTTGAAATAAATCATGCGATGTCCCGGAATTTAGTAAAGCCTTTTTGAAGGTTACGCTTGTGGTCCCTAGGTCTTAGAAGTATTTTAAGAGAGATTTGAATAAGACTTAAGAAAATTTTGGTGTATAGGAGTGAATGAAGTATCCATGAGAAATCTAGGAAAAGAGATTTGCGGTCGACTTGCTAAAGGAATCTTTAGCTTATTCTTGAGGAAAAGCATTGTTTAAATTTGGGGGTGTGATAACAGGTAGAAATGCACGTTATTACAATGCTAAGTCCTTAAACATTGCCAACTTGCATTGATAAAATATGTTAGATTGCATCCAAAAAGTATTAAGTTCATAATATTGCGGCCGCATGCATTCATCGCATTAGAACAGTTGATTTTTGTATTTTTATGCAGAATATGCATTGACGCAAAGCGAAAAGAGCAATGACAAGAAATCATTGGTCGAGCACAGCATTACTGCAAGGCTTTGCAGTGATTTGTGTTCGCAAACATCTGCCCAAGAAGGATTGCAGCATAGAGCTGGCACAACATGGTGGGCGCATCTGGGTGAAAGACATAATTAATCACAATGGGACAGAAAGATGATGACGGTCGAATTCGAATGAAGTTGACAACCGCTAACGATAACAAGTACACTCAGCTTTTCGGTGATAAATATTTAGCACATCAGTTAGGGAATTAAAGCCAACCCATCTGTGCATCATAAGAGAGAAGCCATTCTTCATCCTGAAGCTCTATAAATACCAAAGGCATCCTTCAGAAAAGGGGTTCAGTTCAGTTAGCTCAGCACGTCTTTGTCCATAGTTTTCATTTTTATTTTAAGGCGAAGCAAGAAAAGAGCCGAGACACCAGAAGATCGTTCAAGGCAACTCAAGAGAGAACTCGAAGGCATAGAAGCAAAGAGCGGGCCGACTTTCACGAGAGCGAGATTATCTTTTGAACACGAGTAGAAAAGACAGTGTAAAAGCCTGGGAAGCAAGAGATTGCTACTAGGCTCTTTATTCTATTCTTGCAGTTATTTTTTACTTCATCTTTATATTTATACAATGGAAGTTCTTATTCTACATCTGTTCACTCTCTTAGCATGCATAAGTAGCTAAACTTGTCGAATGGGTTGAGAAGAACTAAGCTAACATGACTTAAGATGTTCATTGCTTGCGATTATCTTGTTTTATGTTGTGCCAAACATCCCTTTAGAGCTACTCGAGAGAGAGTCTAAAGAAAGAACCTATGATTTGAGAGAACTAGGTTAGAATCTAGACTTGAAGTAAGATTAGAACTGCATAAACAAGAGATAGGGACTTAGAGATAAGCTCTGTTTGCCAACTTGCATCGCATGCACCCTAGAGATAAGTATGATATTATGCGGTCGCCTTACTTGTGTGTGTCATTTTGTCATCACATAAATAAGAATAAAGGCTTATGTGTAGGCCCTATAGAGTTATCGCATATATCGCATGCGTTCTAGCTTTAGAAGCCGTAGCATTTGCATCGAGAGATGGTTTACTATTGTATGTGTGTTGCATGATCGAAAAGCATGAATGCATCCTAGGAAGTGTTAGCCGAAATCCTTCTCAACCCGTTCATCGCATACTCATTGCATCTTCCATTTGTCAACTCTTTTCGAACTCCACCGCATTTGTTTATTTTTATTACCGCAACCAACAACACCAAACAAATATTTGAGTTATCAGTTACCACAAAGTTTTTCTGAAAATTACCACCACATATTGTTTTCCCAAGTCCCTGAGTTCGACCCTGGACTTACCAGGAAACTCAATGGGGGTTTACACTTGGATTCCACTGAGAAAACTTGAGTGCTCAATGCATTTTCATCATCGAATTTCATCCATAATTCCACTTCATAAAAGGTGATACACTACGTCGAATGTATCCCTTGTCAATTAACCGTTGCAGCTAAACCTTTAATTCTTTTAACTCAATTGGCACCATTCTGTATGGTGCCTGCGATATGGGAGTTGTTCCTGGAATTAATTCAATATTCAACTCCACTTCTCTACTGAGTGGCAATGCCGATAATTCCTTAGGAAATATATCTCGAAACTCATTTACCACGGGGACGTCTTCTGGGTTCAGCTCTTTCCCTTGAGCAAACACTACGTGAGCCAGATAGGCCTTACATCCCTTCATCAGTAGCTTCCTAGCTTTCACTACTGATATTAGACTTCTCGCAGTTAATCTTTTGCTTCCTACCAGTACTGCGTCCTAGCCACTTGATTTTCTGAGCACTACTTCTTTCTTGTAGTAGTCCACTGAAGCACGATACTTACTTAGGAAATCCATCCCTAGGATAGCATCAAACTCTAACAAATCTAAGGGAAGTAAATCAACATAAAAGTCTTGACCATTGATCAGCAATTCACATTGTTTATAACATTACTCTACTATTATCACATCTCTCCGCTCCTTTCTGCAGTAGAAAGGTGGCTAATCCTACCTTCCTGTCTTCAGGATAGCTCATAACATTGAAACATTTTTCAACTACATCAAGCCATAACTCGGTTGCAGCTGGGTCTGTTGTGCCTTCAAATGTCACAGCTTCTAGGGCTTTAAACTTACCAAAGCGATATTTCTTCTCTGGGTTGGCTCCTACTGAGCCTACATTGTCTGCTAACCTCTGCGCTATCCTGTCAAAAACTATATCTTCTACCTGGGAATTTGCTCTTGCCTGGGGAGTACTAGACTCTCCCTTAGACATCATTTCCTGGCCACTGGATCGTTCACCTTCCTCTTTCCACCCGGTGGGTTCTTTCTAACCTGTGGGCCTCTATCGGTAGGGTCAATATTCCTGCCTCCTGTCTACCTACTCCATCTGCCACTTTGCCTCGACATTCCACCTAGTACAATGTACACATGTTAGGGACTCACACTTTAGGGACTTAGACTTATGCATGAACATTCCCTCTTATTCCCAAAAACTTATGCTCTGATACCAACTTGTCATACCCCTTCCCAGATTATCCTCTTAATTTGGAAAGAGATACGATGGTAGCAGTTACTAGCCCTACTGCCAGCACTTACCACCTTAGCCTTCTAACCTAAACACCAAACTGTTAAACATTATTAGTGTACGCATACAACATGCCTCCAAAAGGTTCTACATAAGTTTATATAACCACATGCATACAGTCATGACACAACAACTACAAGTAAAATATTTACAGTTGGACCCAAACATTACTAGCAAAACCCTAGTCCTTCTCAAAACATGTGTACATACACAGACCATCAACCTATGTTCTTCCTAACTAGCCAGGCCTTTTAGTGGCAAGCAGCAGCAGGATCAACCTTGAGGAATCTAACTGGTACTTGGAAAAGGAAAACATAGAAAATCTATGAGCTAGTAGCCTAGTGAGTGACCATAGAATCATAATACACTAAGCATTACATCACTATAAACATGTAAATATACCGATGAGTATCTCAAGAAACTTCCTCTAAACATAAACATTGATAACCATTCGTAAACATCATTAAACATCATTAAACGTCATCATCATCATCATTCCTTAGTTGAGAACGAGCATACATCACTCTAGCTCCCAACGTCTGTTACCAGCCAAGAGACCCATACTTTGGCCTCTCATTCCGAACTACCTACGTGCACGTGGAGTTTTCTAAGTACTGTCAACACCTTAGGTACTATTACCCGGATACCTTCTTCATGTCCCTCAATACTAGGTTATTTCCTAGCATCCAATTAAGTTTCATTGCATGTAATTTACACAAAGTCTCATTCTATCATAGCCTTCCTCCAAAACGCATGCTTCAACATAGGAACTTAACTTTTGTAATGAGTTCACAACATATCTTGGCAAGCGTTAACACATACAAGCTGAAGGAGATACGCTAAGCTATTCATTAAACATTTGTTGCTTAAGGAAGTATAAATTCATCATCAACTTCGCTGCACTTACATGGCCTTTTATGCATAAGTATTGAAAGCATTAAGTTCATTTTAGTCACTCACAGCTCGGCGGGGCTCTTAACAGTTTACATGCCTCTCCTAACTCCTCTTGGCCTGATAGGACATAATTCCTGATAAGATTCCTTAGAATTCTCAGCAAAATGCCTCAGATAATTCGTTTACTAATGAAACTTTTATCAACAAAAACAACATTACTAGCGAGATGATCATCATGAACGAGATCACCCTCATGAGCGAGATTTGGTACTTTCCAGTGAGATTTGGCACTTCCAGAGGATTCAGTGCAAAACCAGTGAGGTTTTCGTCCTTAGCGAGATCCATCTCTTCCTTATCTCGCTCTCGCTCATTCCCTTATCTCGCTCTCACTCTTGCTCTCTCATTCATTTCCTACTTCGCTCTCGCTCTCTCGCTCATTTTCCTACCTTGCTCTCGCTCTCTCGCTCATTTTTATCTCGCTCTCGCTCTCTCACACATTTTCTACTTCAAAAATTCATAACTCAAAATCCATAACTCTTTTAAAAAAACTTTACAAACTTGCTCTTACCTTAAAATTTTAGCCGAAAATTCCTTGTAGTTTGGCCTGGAGCTTCTAATCTTCACGCCGGGCCCTGATTAATCCGAGAATCTACCCCTTCTACAAATTCTTCACTTTTTATTCCTCTCCTTCTGAGATCTTTCTCCAGAAAAACAACCTCGAAAACTAGATTCTCCCAGCTTTCAAATGGCACTGATCTCACTTAATTTGCTCATGTCATTTGCCAAAACCGAGCTTTTGAATTTTTGCTTCCTTTTATTCTTCCTGCTGCCTCCCATGTTCAATGGTCAAGCCGCCACCTCATCCCGCACTTAGTGTTTTCGGCCAATTCCAATTAGTGAGCTTCTTCAATTAATTTGTTTTTCCTTCCTTTCCTTCATAACCCCTGTAAGTAACCATGGATCTCCACTTATGAAATAATTAGTATAACATTCCTTTGGCTAAACATGCTTTTATAGGAAACTTAAAGTTCAGGGTTTACAGTTAAAGTTAGAGATTGAGCAAAAGGGTTCTCTCTTGACTAGCAGTTGATGTTGGGATTTAACCGCAACAGGGTTATTCTCAACTAAAGAACAGTTTTAATGTTTTCTCATAAAAACAGCTTTATATGCTTTATTCTTGGAAAATGCTTATACTGCAATACAAGGTTACTGTAGAAATTTATATTTTAGTTTAATCTCTTTATTGAGACTTTTGCATGAGAATCAGTTTTCTTTCTTAAGTCACTCACTGGGCTAACAGGCTCACCCCGTTTTCAAATGTTTCCTTTCCCCAGGCAACGGTCAAATCCTCAGGAGATAGTTCTGCATCTGCTCTGCCACTAAAGGACAAAGATATTGTACACATGTTACAGTTGTTCATATAGGGACTAAGGTTTTGGGGATTGAGACTTGTGAAACTAGTAATGTAATCTCTCTAAATATGTTGTGTGTTTAAACTTAATGTATTTAGCTTAAGAGGCATCCGTTGTGTATGAGTTGTATGTTGGTATCAGAGTTATTTTCTGCTAGTGATATTAGGTAGTAAGTGTAAACAAAAGGGTTGATAACTACTGCAGTCATATCCTTTCCTAGGCTTAGAGAGTAGTCTAAAATGGGGTGTGACAGAAATTGTTTACAGTTTTGGTGGGTTTTAATTTTTTGCATTGCGTTTAATTGTTAAATCTACGTGGATGGTTTATTGATGGATGTTTTGGGGTAGTAATCTCTTTGGCTTTCTGTTTAAGTTACAAATGTTAATTTGTAAGGAACCCTGCATTTTTGGACATTAATTCTTGCAATCGAGTTTGTATTCGTTTTGGTTTTTGAGTCGTTCGTGAAGCTTCAAACGTGAAGGTTGCAATGCATTTTGATGGAGAAGACAAAATGGTGGTTGCATCATTAGCTAGAGCTAAACAATCATTTAGAGTTTTCTATACGATCGTGTAACATATGCTAAACGATTGCATAGTTAATGGTACACGATCTTGTAAAGTTGTTACAAGATCGTGTTGAGTTGGCTGCATGATCGCGTAGGTGCTCGAGGAGTAAACGATCGCACGGTACATGATACTCGACGCATGGGATGCGTGTTAAACGATCGTGTAGACTATCATGCTCATTGCATAGTTAGTAGCAACACGATCGCATAATATATGATACTTGGCACACGCTACTCGATCATGTAGACTATCATGCTCCTCACATCGTCTTTAGCTACACGATCGCATGATATGCACTACTCGCCGTACGCTACACAATCGCGTGGACATTCATGCTCATCACATAGTTCAAAGCCAGCTGATCGTTTATACTCGACGCTCATTGCTCGACGATCAGGAGGATTACTACACGATCAAGCTGCAAAGCTTCAAGGCGAGCGGTTCAAGAACAGGTTTACTTGTTTCGAACTGGTGGACTCAACTTTTGTAATAGTTTAGCCTTTTCTTTTTTGGTTTTGAGATTTATTATCCCGGTCCATCAATTTTAATTAAATATGCATGTGATGTATGTTTATTATATATGCCATAATGCATGTCATATAGTTTCATAACCCACCATACGTTATGCATTTATTTTCATGCATCATTTTATATTACAAGTGTTATAATGTATTAGTATGCATCACCAAATTATATAAAGCATGCTCATGCATCATATAATATAAGAGTTATAATATATGCATGCATTATAGCATATCCATGCATCACTTATATTATAAATGTTATAATATAAGATTGAATGTTTGTATGGAATGTATGCTATAGTCTAATTCATTACTTATTCATATAAATGTTATATATTAGTAATGAATGAACATTGCATGAAGTATGATACTACCTTAGGTTAATTTATAATTGTTATAAATAAAATATGTATGTCTAGCTTGTAATGTTCAATTGGTTTTAATTGTTTCATTTCTTATAAGTATTATAATAAATGAAACTAGAATTAAAATTAGTAATAAAGAGTTGCATGCACACCTTAGGCTTTAATCATTTTTTAAAAGTGTTTTAAAATTTGATTGAGATAGACCTAAAATCAAATTTCTAATAAGATTAGAAATCTATATTTAATTTTTTAAACCAGTTTAATAGGATTAAATGGATTCCTAATAAGAGATTAAATATGTAAAAAATGTATCTATAAAGGACCTTTTGTCTAAGGCTGGTTCTGGCTAGACTGGGGTACTTAAGTCGATGGAAACATCGCACCCCTACTTGTGAACCTATTTGGAAAGGTAAATTAGATAGATTTGTTACATGCATGCAAATTTGATGAAAGTCTATTAAAAAGTTTAATAAGACTTGAATCAGAGTTGTTTAATCATCAAAATCAAGTGTTTTTTTTTTTGTAGCAAATTAAACAAATCACTTAGATAAAATCAGTAGCAGATTTTCTAAGTTAATGAACCCTAGGTAGAACATTCAGTGGGAGGAAATGGGGTATATGATACTTCACTTTTACCTCTACATGTTTCCCCCTAAAACTTCATACCGTGAGATCTATCCTCGGCCTCGAGGCACCAAGTGTGTCCCCCTATGGGTGGCATTTGGGCAGGTCAATACCAAGGTGAATGGAGAGAATGTTCATAGTAAGTGGGAGCGGGACGTGTGATAACATATCCCGAGGTCTCTCTCATTAGTTGGATAAAGTTTTGTGCATCGCCTCGTGGCATCATGGGTGTCCCCCTAAAGGATGGCAATTTTGCGGAACTCTTTATTTGATCTCCAGAAATGGATAAGGTTGCTTTAGTCCCTTGTCCTAATCGACTTTTCCCTAAGGTTGGCTCATTAGGGTAGGACTCTAGGACCTAAAATGAGGGTTACACTTACACGGAATTGTTAAGGATGTTAACAAATTCTAGACCGAACAATGGTGACTATTAGATTTAGTTACAAGGAGTTGTTTTTGTCTAATGGTTAAGATTGTCTCATTGCAATGAAAGGGCACTTGATCACCCTATAGTGGCTTTTCTCCTATGTCACTGAAGCCTCATTGCAAAATAGATGTCACTTAGGGTACACTAAACTATTTTGCTAAAATTTGATTGGTTTTCTAAAAGTGGTTTAATGGAAGTAGACTTAATTAAGTTTGTTCATTTTTCAACAATTTAAAAAATGGCTACCATGACTTTAAGCTTACTTGCCACCGATAAAGTAACTGGCAAGAATTACGCTCATTGGAAAAACACCATTAACCCAATTTTGATCATTGATGATCTCCCCTTGTTCTCATGGAGGAATGTCCTCCTATTCCACCTCCTACTGCTGCTCAAAATGTTTGAGATGCGTACAAGGGATGAACATGGCAAACGAGAAGGCCTGAGTGTACATCTTGGCAAGCCTTAACAATGTTTTGGCCAAGAAGCATGAGCCCATGGTCACTGTAGCGAGATCATGGAGTCCCTAGAGGGATGTTCGGACAACCATCCGCGCAGCTCAGGTACGATGCTCTTAAGTACGTTTTCAACTAACGGATGAAAGAAGGGTCATCTGTTCGAGAACATGTTCTCATTATGACGTGGCTGAGATGAATGGGTCTAGCATCGATGAGGCCAGTCAAGTTAGCATTATTCTGGAATCCTTACCAGATAGCTTCATTCATTTCGTTAGCAATGCTATTTTGAACAGGATTGACTATAACCTTACAACTCTACTCAACAAGTTGCAAACTTTCCAATCCATGTTGAAAAGCAAGGAGAAGAAGGGTGAAGCAAATGTTGCTTCATCGTCTAAGAAGTTCCACAAATGTTCAACCTCTGGAACTAAGTCTGCACTTTCCTCCTCCAGCACTAGAAACTTGAGGAAGAAGAAGGGTGGTAAGCGGAAGGCGCTTGCTAACCCACAACCTGCTACTCCAAGGGGTAGATAACCAATGAGGGTTGACAAAGGAAAGTGTTTCCATTGCAACCAGAACGGTCACTGAAAGAGGAACTGCCTCAGATGTTTGACAAAGAAAAAGAAGGCCAAACAAGGTAAATATGATTTGCTTGTTTTGAAAGCTTGTTTAGTGGAGAATGATGATTCTACCTGAATTATTGACTCTGGCGCCACTAACCATGTTTGTTATTCATTTCAGGGAATTAGTTCATGCGGTAGCTTGGTGCTGGGGAGATGACGATGCGAGTTGGAACTTGGCACGTCGTTTCAGCTATGGCAGTGGGAGGTCTCTGGTTATTTTACAGAACAAATTTTTCATTTTGAATGATGTATTTGTAGTTCTCGATTTAAAGATGAACTTAGTTTCTGTAAAGTATTTTCTAGAATGTAAATATTAACAACATTTTTCTTTTAATAAAGTGTTTATTACTAAGATTGATGTTGATATATGTTCTACTCAATTGGAATGTAATTTGTATGTGCTAAGGCCGTTAGGGTCAAATGCCCTTCATAACATAGAGATGTTTAAAACTGTTGTAATTCAAAATAAACGACTTAAAATTTCTCTTATGGAAAATGTCAAACTTTGGCACCTAAGATTAGGACGCATTAATCTCAATAAGATTGAGTAGTTTGTGAATAATGGTCTTCTAAGTGAGTTAGAAGAAAATTCTTTACCTATGTATTAGTTATGCCTTGAAGGCAAAATGACTAAAAGATCTTTTACTGGAAAAGGTCATAGGGTCAAAGAACCTCTAGAGCTAGTACATTCATACCTTTGTGGTCCGATGAATGTAAGAGCCAGGGGAGGTTATGAATATTTCTCCACTTTCACTGATGATTATTCAAGGTATGGGTACATTTATTTAATGCAATAGAAGTCTGAGTCTTCTGAAAAGTTCAAAGAATTCATGGATGAAGTTGAAAATGCATTCAATTGAACGATTAAAACATTTTGATCTGATCGAGGTGGAGAGTTTTTGGATTCATCTTTCTAGAACTATTTTATAGAACAGGAATAGTATCCCAACTCTCAGCACCTGGTACACCTCAGCAGAATGGTGTATCAGAGAGGAGAAATCGAACCCTATTGGACATGTTTCGGTCTATGATGAGTTATGCTTCTTTACCTGACTCATTTTAGGGTTACGCAGTAAAGACTGCAACTTCTATCCTAAATTGTGTTCCCTTCAAGAGTGTTACTAAAACACCTTTGGAGTTCTGGAATGGTCGTAAAACTAGTTTACGTCATTTCAATATCTAGGGTTGCCCAGCACATGTGCTTGAGGCTAATTCGAAGAAATTGGAACCACGTTCAAGTTTATGCCTATTTGTAGGCTACCTCAAGGGAACGAGAGGTGGTTATTTCTATAATCCTAAAGAAAAGAAAGTATTTGTATCGAAAAGTGCTACTTTTCTTAAAGTAGGACCACATAAGGGAGCACAGACCTAAAAGTAAAATCGTGTTGAATGAACTTTCCAAAGAAACTCCCGAATCTTCAACATGAGTTGTTGAAGAGCCTATTACCTCAAAAAGAGTTGTTGAAGTAGGTTCATCTAGTATGTCAAATCCCCCTCAAGTGTTGAGGGAACCTCGATGTAGTGGGAGGGTTTCGAACCCACCTATTCACTATATGGGTTTAACTGAAATCCTAGCTATGGTAGCTGATGGCAAGGTTGAGGATCCATTGTGTTACAAGAAGGCAGTGAATGATGTTGACAGAGATGAATGGAGCAAAGCCATGGATCTTGAAATAGAGTCTATGTACTTCAATTCAGTTTGGGATCTTGTAGATCAACCTGATGGTGTTAACCTATAGGTTGTAAATGGATCTACAAGAGGAAATAGGGTGCTGATGGGAAGGTGCAAAACTTCAAAGCTAAACTGGTGGCAAAAGGTTATACCCAGGCAGAGGGAGTCGACTATGAGGAGACTTTCTTGCCTGTTGCCATGCTAAAGTCTATCTGGATCCTCCTATCCATTGCCTCATATTATGTCTATGAGATATGGCAACTAGATGTCAAGACTACTTTTCTGAATGACAATCTTGAGGAGACCATTTATATGGTGCAGCCCGAGGGATTCATAGTCCAAGATCAAGAGCAAAAGGTTTGCAAGCTTAATCGATCCATTTATGGACTGAAAAGGCATTTCGATCTTGGAATATAAGGTTTGATACTACGATCAAATGTTATGGCTTTGATCAGAACGTTGATAAGCCTTGTGTCTATAAGAAGATCATGAACAGTTCAATAGTTTTCCTAATGTTTTATGTAGATGATATCCTACTCATTGGGAGTGATGTAGGCCTACTGACTACAGTGAAAAATTGGCTAGCGACCCAATTCCAAATGAAGGATTTGGGAGAGGCTCAGTTTGTTCTTGGTATTCATATGTTTAGAGATCATAAGAACAAAATGCTAGCCTTATCTCAAGCATCATATATCCAGAGGATGTTGATCAAGTATTCGATGTAGAACTCCAAGAGGGGCCTTTTGCCTTTCAGACACGGAGTTACATTGTCTAAGTAATAGTGTCCAAAGACACCTTAAGAGGTTGAGGATATGAGACAGGAGGTCCCCTATGCATCTACCGTGGGCAGTTTAATGTATGTGATGTTATGTACTAGACCTAACATCTGCTATGCAGTGAGGATAGTCAGTAGATATCAATCTAATCCAGGATATGATCATTGGACTGTCGTTAAGAACATCCTCAAGTATCTATGGAGAAAGAGGGGCTACATGCTTCTATATGGTTCTAAGGATTTGATCCTTATAGGATACACATACTTTAATTATAAGACTGATTGGGATTCTCAGAAATCCACTTCAAGATCAATGTTCACTCTTAACAGAGAGGCTGTAGTATGGCAAAGCACCAAGCAGTGGTGCATCGCAGACTCCACCATGGAGGCTGAGTATGTAGCGGCTTGTGAAGCTGCTAAGGAGATTGTTTGGCTCATGAAATTGTTGACTAATTTAGAAGTTGTTTCAGACCTTTCAAAGCCCATCACATGTTATTGTGATACTAGTGGTGCTGTGACTAATTCCCATGAGCCTAGGAGTCATAAGTGTGGCAAGCACATACAGTGGAAGTATCATCTCATCCGAGAAATTTTGCATTGAGGGGATGTGGTTGTCATGAAGATAGCTTTGGAGCACAATGTTGCTGATCCGTTTACGAAGGCTCTCACGGCTATAGTGTTTGAGAGTCACCTGCAAAGTATGGGTCTAAGGGACAGACCTCGGTTGGACTAAGGCAAGTGGGAGATCTTGTACTGGGCGTGTTATGCCCTAGTTTATTGTTTTGTGTACTAGTATTTTATTATCTTGTACACCCCATTAGCTTTAGGACAAGTGGAAGATTGTTGGGGTTGATGCCCTAAATCTCGTAGGGTCCTACAGTTTGTAAACCTTGTATGAAAAAACTTATATGTGATTAATAATACTTGATATTTTATTCACCTTGTCTATGAAATATATGATATTTTAGTTACATTAACCACAAACCAATAAACTAACATTGATGGTTATCGTTGTAACTTAAACATGTATCTGGAGACATACAGGTGAATCATGTTTATGTGATAATCTAAATGGTCTGAAATATATGGATAAGGCTGGGTACCTTATCCTGGTAACACTATGAGTATGACCCACTTCGTAGATGTTACAAATGTTGTAAAGTACTACAAATAATCTGATCTTGATCATTCATATATTAGACATGCGAGCGAGGATATACTATACAAAAGAGTTTGTATAAGACCAGACCATAAAATGTTTAGTCTCATTATATAACACCATTCACAATAGAGACTTTCATTTCACTAGGATGACCATAGTATTGGGATTGATGTCTTAATTCTCCCGGTGGTCTTGTAGGTTGTAAACATTTGTACACATATCGTTATTAATAAAATAAATGTTATTTTATAAGCGTTTACTCAAATCCAATAAACTAAGATTCGTGGTTATTTCATGTAACTTAAGCATGTATGTGGAGACATATAAATAGATCATGCCTTAAATAATAACCTCAATGGTCTGTAGTAGATGGATAAAGGAGGGATACTTTATCTTGTTGACACTAGAGATACAACCTGCTTTGTAGATGTTATAAGTGTTGTAATGTGCTACAACTGGTTTGATCCTGACCATTCATGTGGAGACATGTGAGTGGGGGTATCCTATACAAAGAGTTTGTATAAGACCGAACCACAAGATGTTTAGTCCCTGTATATAACCGTTGATAATTGAGACTTACATTTCACTAAAATGACCATAGGTGACGTGACATTAATCCTGAGTGAGATGGGAACTCCTGCCTATAAGGGCGGTCCTTTGATTTGTATGGGTGAGAGTGGCCAAATTACTAACTCAATACGCCTACAATTTTTTGGATTCGTTTGACTGGGGAGCTAAGAACTCAGCTACACAAGACAAAAATCACTCCTTCCCCGAAGCAGGGGTAAATAGATAAATTACTCCCTTAAGGGCTGATTCCGGATCTTGAACATAGTGGCCACACCCTCTCCTGGCCCGAGAGGACTTAGTCATAGTAGGACTATGACTTATTATTCATTAGAGGAATCAGTGGTACTTAAGGAGTTAGATGTAACTACACAGGGAAAAATGATGAATTGTCCCAGTTGTATCTACGAGCGATTTGTGAAGGGTCATCGCACTATTGATTGGTCATATGGACACAAAAATATATCTGCAGTGCGAAGAGTGCAGCTGTCGGTCTTTAGTGAAGTGACCAATAGTTAACGGATTGTGGATCTCGTGATTAAAGAGTTTAATGAGTTATTCACGTACCGTTGGAGCTTCAAGATACCGGTTCATAAGGTCCCCTTGGTGGCTCAATGGGTTCAAGATGAGAATCAGATTTTGGGTTAATTTGAAGTGTTCAAATTAACAAGAGGAAATTTAATTATGTGCTATATAATTGATATAATATATTAGATACATTAATTGGAGGAATTAATATAAATATAATTTATATTAAATACCATAAAATAGAAAAAAAACTATGGTTTATATGTTTCATATGATGAAATATTAAAACTATAGGTTATAAATATAATATGATAAGTTGGTTATTATATTTATTTTAAAACATATTAATTATATGATAATTAGTTATTCTTTTTCTCTAATAACCGATTGAGTGGGAGGTTATTGGAAGTTTTATGGTAACTGTGAGATAAAAGAAAAATAGTTTTCCAAAATTAGATAGATGATTCATTCGTAATAATCTCACAAAAAGGCTATCAAGTAAAAAGGTTTTACTAAGGATAGCATAGAGAGCATATACAATCGAGCTACGAGTTTACTATACGATAGTTGCTTGCTTAATCGTTGCTACACGATCGAGGAATTAGTGGTACTTAAGTAGTTAGATGTAACTTCATGGGGCAAAACGGTGAATTGGCCCAGTTGTACTTACGAGTGATTTGAAGGGTCATCGCATTGCTCGAGGAGTTCGTGACTGTTCGAGGAGTTCGTGATTGATCGAGAGATTAACGTGAAGAAGTATTCTTCAAAGATATAATCCCTGAACTCTATTTCTTGTTCAAAAGCATGGTGTAATTTTTATTAAGATGCATAATCTATATGTTTGACTGTAAACTTAAGTTTTCAATCAAAATAGGATTTGGACGATCTGCTTCCACCCATAAGTTTTCAATAAAAATCAATTTCCTTCAGGACCATTATCCATCACCCAATCATGCAATTCCGATTTAAGGAATTTGAAAATAATCAAACCATTCTCCAATAACGTAATAGTAGGCATCTCCACACATCCCTAAATCCTCTGAATGAGCCAAAAAAATCATGGAGTAAGGGAGGTTCACCTCTATTAACTCACCCACCAAGGATTTTTCCCACATAATAATACGCTCATCAACAACCTCCTCACATGGCTCAACAATAACTCTATCATTCTCCACCATCGGAGGGGTAAACTCCAAATTTTTCTTCAAATTAGACTCAAACAAGGCGGTCACAACTTCCTCCCCAACGAAGCACTACTCACCAATCCAGAACCGGCCAATGAATCCCCTTGCTGTACCGCAATGCTCGCAAACCAGACTTTCAGTTTAGTTGAACCGAAGCCAGATCCCCTCAATGGACCACACATTGACATTACCATTGACATTACTTTTGGTCAACAGAGACTCCTCCACCTAGTCAACCCTTCCTTGCAGACGCTCCAGCCCAACCCCATCAACTTGAACCAGACCTCTTTGCCCAACCCGAAACCCTTCGCCCAACCTAGTAAGCCCACTTTTTCCCTGACTTCCGCCCAATTCCATCCCCTCATAAACCTTCTCTTCAAGCCCAACCCCAGGCAACGATAGCCTAGGCCCAACTTCCTCAGTTTCAAACAAACAACCCTCACCAAACGGTCCACTTCGAACCTTGCCACTCAACCTCTTTCCGTCTTGGGCCTACAGAACCAGCCAAGTATACCCTGACCCAATGAAATTCAACCCATTTCCACTCAAGCCCACAACTAGCCCAAGACCCAAGCCAACACCCAGCCTAACCAAACGGTCAAAAGGAACATGACCAAAAAAACCTGGGCTTTCCTGAACTAAACCAACATCGACTGAACTGCCCTTCAGTTCTAGGATAAACTTCTTCGTCTTCAACCTACTATCATCCACTGTGGTCACTGTTTGACTCGATGCACCTCAACCACTCCACCACCATCCACATCACACTTCGCAGATGCAACCAAATCAATAGCTACAGGTTTCAGAACGCGATATGGCTGTCTTGGAGGGGGACAAGACCCAACCTTATCTTTGAATCGAAGTGGTGAATGCTTACGAAACATCAGTCATACTAGGTCCACACTCAAACCAAGATTCGCCCTGCACCAGCAATGAAAATCTGCAACCCGATCTAGAACTTAAACTTGAACGGCGGCAAACGGATGCAAACAAAAATGGAATTCTACAACTTTGGATCAGATCTACAAACAGAGAACCTACTAAACGATCAGGGAACCTTAGTAGACAATCTACAAATGAAAAATGGAGATGAAAACGGAGGTGGAGGCGGTGGAATCCGCTCGTTGGAATACGATGACAATCGACTAGGAAATCGGCCACCCATATCTCCAATCTCGAGGTACTAGGGTTTCTTCACCTTTTGTATTTTTTTCGTTGTATTATAGTTTTAAAAATTCATATTTATACCATCTTTTAAGTGTATCAAATTACACTTTCTTCAAATTTCATTTGAAAATTTTATTTGGTACTTATAATTGTTTAATTTTAACTAGTCTGGTTCCATAAATTATTTTCAAAGGTACACAAAAGCCTTAGTTGTGAATCTAAATTGATTGGTTTATGAAAGTTTATGTATTTAATTGATAAAATTATAAGTTTCATACTATATTTATCTAAACAAAATATAATGAAAGGTAAGAATTGATACCATTGTTAGTTCATAATTTGATTTAATACAATCACAAAGTTTAGTGATATAAGTGGTTATTTTTCTAAACAACAATGATAATAAAAATAACTCAAGCTAAATAATTTGATGTGAGGAATTCATTAATGGAATCAAAATTCTCTATGATGGCCAAGTGCTATAAAATTTCCCAAACAACCCTAGGACTATTAGGGATAATTTCCACTTTTATTTTATAACAATTAGGGATAATTGGGTGTACCATCTTTACAGGGATGTCTTGTAGTCCAAATTAATAAATTGGCCTACTTTACCAACAAAATTAATAGGTACTTAGTTTTTTTTTATTAAATAATATCATTGAATGTTTGTTAAATCACACTTGCTATTGAATTTATCCTTGTATATCGATAAACATTAATTTACATGGACCTTTAATATTAATATTGTTGTTTTCAAAATTTATTAGAGAAATATTGTTTTTTTGAAACTTATTAGAGAAATATTGTTGTTTTGGGAGTTCGAGGCTAAGTCGAGGGTTGAGGATTCGATTAATGTAGAGGTTGAACGTTGAGAACTCGACAAACAAAGAAGAATTTAGAAACAATAAGTATAATAGGGTTGTCGAAGGTTGAAGTTTTGACATACATAAATCTCGCTAATTTTGTGATGAGGATCTCGCTCTAGAAGGAAATCTCGCTATAGGTTGTCGAAGATTGAAGTTTCGACATACATAAGTCGAAACTTCAACCCTCGACAAGGAGATAAGTGGGTGAAGGATCTCACTCATGAGGATCTCGCTCATGAGTATCTCGCTCATGAACAGGATCTCACTCATGTTTTTTTTCTCATTGGTCATGTGTATATATATATATATATATTTCTATGGAAAGTAAATAAAGTGAAGATAATTAAGAGCGAGATCCTCATGAGTGAGATCCTACTCATGAGCGAGATCCTGCTCATGTGAGGATCTCGCTCATGAGCAGGATCTCACTCATGAGCGAGATTTCCTTCACCCACTTATCTTTTATTGTATATTCAATTTTTTTTATTATAAAGTTGTATATTATTCTTTTAATTAACTTGTACATTATTCTTTTAATTAACTTGTACATTATTCTTTTAATTAAGTTGTACATTATTCTTCTAATTAAGTTGTACATTATTCTTCTAATTAAGTTGTACATTATTCTTCTAATTAAGTTGTACATTATTCTTCAAATTAAGTTGTACATTATTCTTTTAATTAAGTTGTACATTATTCTTCTAATTAAGTTGTACATTATTCTTTTAATTAAGTTGTACATTATTCTTCTAATTGAGAAACAAATATTTTTTTAATTGAGAAATAAATATATTTTTTTCAGATCATGCCATTAAACCCAGGACCTGTTGATCCCGATGTTTTGTATGCAGTCCATTTATTGATCATCTGTTGTATGGCGAGATTGTACTACTGGAGAAATATCTTACAGGCGTCGAGAGGCAGTTCTCCAACGCATTATCATGCTCCACCATCGAATACTATCGCTACTGTGCACATTTGGATTCTATGGGGTTGCCAGATTAGGTTTTATTCAATTGGACTAACATCTTATCACAGCCTTGGTTGAGAGATGGAGACCCGAGACACATACATTTCATATGTTTGTTAGAGAGTGCACTATCAATCTACAAGACATAGAAGTGTTGTTGGGGTTACTTGTTGACGGTGAGCCGGTCACCGGAGTAATGTACGATGACTTGTTAGAAGTTTGTCAACTCTACCTCGGTGCGACCCCACCTGCCGACAAGATTAAAGGATCAAGGTTAAGTTTAATATTGTTAGGAACACAATTTCGTGAGCTATAGATGATGTAGACGAGGAAACCGTCATAAGAGATGAGCGAGCATATATATTACAAATGATGGGTGGAAGTCTGTTTTCAGATAAATCAAGTCATTTTGTTCACTTGATGTTTCTGCCACTGTTAGCTAACCTCCATGATGCGGGGCGGTATTCCTGGGGTGGAGCATGCTTGGCATGGTTATATAGACAATTATGTTTGGCATGAGATATTTAATTTAAATTTTTTTTATTTTATGAGATATTGTTTTTTTAATTTATTCTTTTTAGAGTTTAAATAAAATAATAAAATATTTTTAGAAAATGGAAAATTAAAAAAAAAAAAAGAAAGAAAGAAAGAAAGAAGAAGGTGGAATGTGTAATAATTAAAAAAGAAAAAAAAAGGGAAATTTATATGGATGACTCAAAAATTGAAGTGTACTCTTACTTCTATCAAAATCTCGCTATCTCGCTCTCTCTCTCTCTCAAAATAATAATGTTTAACCTTTCTGAAAAAGCGAAGGGGCAAGGTCAAGAGTTCAAAATTCGACCTACCTTGGTCGAATTTTGAACCCTCAAGTTATTAAAAAAAATATATATATTTTTACAAATAGTTTGAAAACAACAATATTTTTCTAAAGAGTTTCTAAAAGGACAATATCCTTTTAATTTTCCCAATTTACATAGTAAGTATTTTAAGGATCGTTTGAAATGATTCTTTTGTAAGTGTTTTAAAACCTCTCACTCTTTGAAACTCTTGAGAAAGACATTTTAAAGATGTTTTTAATTTCCATTTCGTGAGACTTAAAAAGACATAATTTAGGCGTTCTAAAGAGAGTAGCTTTGTAAAATAATTTACTACTCTTAAAACATAACAAAAAGGGAAAAAAAATTGATACGTGGCAGAGAATAAAGAATATGTATGATTGTGCGTTAAAAACAATGTCTTCTAATAGAGATGAGGAAATGTAAACAATAATTATCACTAAATTCATAAATTATTTATTTTTCCTATGAATATTATAATAATAAATAGATGTTCATTGCTTAGTATCCTAAAAGCCACGTGTCACCCTTCATGTTGTCCATGTATATTGTAATTATTCATGTTTGGTGTCTATGTAAGTCCACATCCTACTTGTCACTTTGCCTATAAATAGTAGCATTTGGTGGATCTTAAATCACACATACATGAGTGAGAATTCCACTAATTTTCATATTATCCAATTTTATAATTTTTATTATTTCATGTTTTTAGTTATTTTATTTTATTTTATATTATATATATTTAATATTATTATATAAATATATTATTATATTATATTTTCTCTATATTCGTATTCCCGTTGTGGTCCTCAAATTCACAACATGTTAACAACACGAGTTCCTGTCGTTTTTCTTGCTAAAGATAGGTCCTAAAGGTATGTCGGTTTTTCCCTCTTTGTTACAATTAATAAATTTAATGTTATTTTGCATATTCAATATCTATTAAATTTCTAACATAAGTACAATATTTTATGATAATGCTACCATGACAAACATCACAAAATTAGAATTTGCCGCCCTTTATATTTGTTGTGGGTGCTCAATGCTAAAATTCACCTGGATGCTATGAACTTGGAAGAAACAATTAAAGAAGGAAATAGATGTCCAGTCAGGACAAAAGTAGAAGCTATGATTTTACTTCGTCATCATCTCCACGATGGATTAAAAATGGAGTATCTTACAATAAAAGATCCTCGTATCTTGTGGAAAATTTTGAAAGAGAGATATGATCATCAAAATACAGTTATTCTTCCTAAAGCTCGTTATGAGTGGATGCACTTGAGGCTACAAAATTTCAAATCAGTAAGTGATTACAACTCCGCATTATTTAAAATCAGTTCAAAATTATTGTTATGCGGATAGAAAATTATTGATGTTGATATGTCAGAGAAGAAATTTTCTACATTTCATGTCTCAAATATGCTCTTGCAGTAGTATTGAGAGAAAGATTTTAGACAGTATTTTGAATTAATTTCATGTCTTCTCGTGGTTGAACAAAATAACGAGTTATTGATGAAAAATCATGAATCTCGACCAACCAGAACAACACCATTCCCATAAGTGAATGCTGTGATTTTTAATAATAATCGTTGTCGAGGAATTGATCGCGGTCCACGTCGTGACCATGGCAAAGGAAGAAATAATTATTATTTTCATAGTGGTCTTTCTAATCATTTAAATTTCAAAAAAGTCACACAAAATGATTATCACAAAGGAAAAACTACACAAGATAAAAGTTCAAAGAGTGTTGAAAATAAATGTTTTTGATGCAGAATGACTGGGCATTGGTCACGTACCTGTCATATGTCAAAACACTTAGTTGATCTCTATCAAGCCTCCATAAAGTAAAAAGAGAAAAATGTGGAAACAAATTTTGTATACTAGGATAATGACATATTTGACCTATCCCACACGACAAATTTGGATGTAGCGGACTTCTTTGAATCTCCTGAAGAAAAGATTGACACAGTTGGTGGCACATCAAATTTTTCTTTTGACTTTTAAGAATATCTCGACTTAATGTTGTTGTTTTCTTTTGTCTATCTTCATTTTTTTTTTAGTAACTTTTGTATATTTTAAGTGTTTTTTTATTGTAATTATTTTCTTTTAATGAAGAAACATGGATCATTTTCATATGTTAGGTGTTTCAAAAATGAGCAAAGAAAATTTATGTCTGGCAGACAATGCAACTACACACACAATACTTACAAATAAAAAATATTTTTTCAAATTGACAATGCTAAAAACAAAAGTAAATAAAATATTAGATTCTGCAAACTTGATTAAAGGTTTTAGAAAGAAAATATTATTTTTTCTCAAGGAACAAAATTTACAATTGACAGTGCATTGTTCTTGATAGAGTTAGATAACAAGCAACGAAAGAAATCATAATTAATAAGAACTTTAACTACACTTAACTTGAGTTTAATACATGCTACTCATAACTATATTACAAAGCGGTTTGAGTTATACATTACGTTTGATGAAAACTCCACTAATTCAATAAGAAATCCACGAATTTGAGCTTGAATCTTCAAGTAGACCACTGATGACATGCAGAAATGCATGTCATCTTAGGCCTTTTACTTAGAATTATGAAGGCAATTAAGCAAAATATACAGCAATTATGCTAAGAATTCATGAGAAAATGAGCTTGCGTCGTTCAACATGATGAATCTTGGCTAAACCGTTATTATGTATTATTATGCGTTCAATGTTCTATTTTTTTAGCTAATGCAGGAAGTGGACGCAAACGCGGAAACCAGACCATCGCATAGACGACCGCATGCAAAGAAACTCTCCATCGCAAAGGCAAATGTATTCGATCAACGCATGGATGTTGCGGTAATCAGCCACATGCGTCCATCGCATGGGAGTTGCGCTCGTCAAGCGATTGCAGTCATCATGTAGAGTTGCAATATTAAGAAAATGTGGTCACTGAATGATTGCGGCTACGCGATAACGCATACTAATGGGATCAATGCAAGGTTGGTGGAATGAACGTGGTGGAATGAATGCATCAACGCATCTACCTTGGGAAAATCAAAAGCTGATGTTGACATTTCACCTACCACGCCGTTAGCAGCAGAGGTTCAAAAAGGATTAAATGCGCCGAATGTCAGAATCAGAACAGTCCATTAATGCTCCAGGCTCTATATAAAGAAGCCGATGAGCAAAAATTCAAGTAATCCAAGGTTTTCGCCTGAGGTTCGCCTAGGGCAGATCCTTGTGATCCAGACAAAATTCGTGAGAAGATGCTTGAGAGTTCTTCACCTCCTTCATTCATCCTGAGTGACGACCGGAGCCTTCGACCGGAGCTAGATCTTTAGAGAGTCAGCTCCACTACCCATCTATGGCACCACCGGCAGCCTTGACGCACATTCATTGGAAGCAAGTCTTTGCTTCCAGCCGGTCATTTCCTTTCCTTTCTTTTCTTACATTGTATTGTATGACATTTTGTGATTAAAGAATTAATTTGTTTTCAATGCATTTCTCTGTCTCCTTCAATTTCATCTTCATTTCCTCTACTTAGCATCTTTACTTTCATTGTAACACTTAGTGGGATTGCTTGGGTATCGCATACTTAATCATGTGGATTAGGGATATGAAGCATGTAGCAAACCACCGAGAGGTGTGCGTTGTGCGATTATGTGAGAAAATCTTATTTTCTTAGTGTGAAGCTGTGGCAATGCCTGTCTAAAAGCCAACGCATTACTTGTCTATGAGTAAAGTCAGCAACAACCAACTACCCGAGAGGGTAAGCGGTTGGTCGCATTAAGTAATGTAAGTCATTGTTCACTAGAGATAGGAACAATCTTATGTCAGCCAAGTTCACGCAGTTACCTTGTCCTACGAGCGCTTCATTCATCATTTAGGCAGACTTGAGAGAGTAGTATAAAACCCAAATCTAAGATTCGAGAGAGCGGATTGGAAAGCATAGGAAAGAATGGGGAACTTAGAGATAAACTCTGTTTTCTTTCACACAGTGTATGCGCCCTATGGATAGAATATTGCATGCATCAGGAAGTAGGATATTGTGGTTGTATGCGGTCATCTCGACACTTATGCATACCCACCGCATACGTCCTAGATTTAGGCTTTTAGTGTGTGTAGCATGATCGTATGGCTTGCGTTGACTAAGGTTGCCCTTGCGGTCACTCTTAAGGGTTGCAATGAAATCATCTCCACATTTTATCTACTTTCCCATTCATTTATTTCATGTCATGAGTTTTATGTTTCTACCTCTCGTTCTCATTCTACATTGTCTGTTAGCTAGGAGTAGGAGTAGTATTAGCTTAACAACCCCTCCATCATTCTTTTATTTAATCGCCGCATGCACATTACCGCATTCAACTAGCTACAAGTCCCTGTGTTCGACCTTGGATCACCCGAGAAACTTGCGTTCGCATTATACTTGGCGTGAACGCAAGAAAACTTGTGACAAGATGTATGGTCATCGCATACATTCGTTAACGCATAGTCATTCCAACGCATGACCATTGACGCATGACAATCAATGCATACACTTAGAACATGCATCACATATTGTGTCCAAGGGATTTTAGTTGTCAAGTAATTTGACATCTAATTTCTCGTCATTAACCACCACCAAGATCTTCTCTACTAATCTCAAATGAGGACTGTGTGGTGAAAACACTCATATTGAGTTGGATTTAGGTGAATTTGAGAGAGGGTAGATGGGTTTCTATATCAGCAGCCTTTTGGTGTAAGTTTCAGCTTGCATGTTGATTTCTCAGCATTGAGCTTCAATTTATAAGCTCAAATACATGTAGGGAGATGGAGTGCATGGCAGCCAACACCTACTTTAGAAAGTTATTGAAATCTAAGTGGAATTGAGTGATTAAGCTCCTTAATCACCATAGTGGGTTTTTCAAAGTTTGGAAAAATCCACTATAATTTTTTTAATATTATTTTAATTTAATCAATCAAATTGATTAAAATAATTTTATATTTAAATAACTGATTTATTTACATTTTAGTTTTTATCATTAATTCAATCAATTAATAAAACTAATTTAATTATTTTAATATCATAATATTAAATTAATAAAACACCAATTCCGCTATAATGAATTTAATTTCATGTAATTAACATTTAAATCATCATTTAAATATTAATTGATTCTCCAATTTCGTTTAATTTCGATAAAATTAAACATTTCAATTATATCGAATACAATTAATTAAAACCCTAAATTGAATTTGAACATTTCAAATCTCATCTAAATACTCAATTTGTTAATCCAATTTACGAGCTAGTAGAGGGATCTAATGAACCTACAGATCATGAGCTCCAATGATTTGTAATTAATTGGTATGAACTCTTTAAACCGAATTAATTATGATTCGTTAGCTATCAAGACACACCACTATGGCTCGATAGTTGCTCACTCCTCAATGTAGATATATTTCTATCCATTTTAACCATAATCAGTAAATCAGTCCTTCACAGGTCATTCGTATTTACAGCTGGGTCAAAATTACAGTTTTACTCCTATACATACACCTTGCTCCTTAACCTCCCACTGACCCTCTATTGAATAATTTGATTTATAATACAACTTATAAATCATGTCCCTCTCTACCAAAAAAGCGCGGGGCCCCATTGTTCAAGACTAGGCATTAGCACTTAAAGAGAGCAACCTATCTGCTAACCGTGAGTTGGGTAGGAGTGAATTCCATCTTGCATAGCTATATCCTCAACTATCTATCCGGTCGTATCCTTAAAATGGGAGGCTTATTGAGTAGTTCTGTTGGACTACTCTCACTTATGTAGATCAAAGGATAATCCTAAATAAACTGGAGTTCATAGTTAGCTCAGGATTAAGATCGAGTTACCCTAGGTCATTTTAGTTTGAAATGGACAGTTTTAATAGTAAACAGTCATTGTAAAGAAAAGTGACTATTTCGAGATCCACTCTTATGCAAACTCTTACATAGGATGCCCCCACTCACATGTCTCTACATGAATTATTTGTGGATCACATCATTAGTATCAGCATACAAAATTGGGCACATCCAATAGTGTTTCTAGGGTGAGATACCCAATTTCATCCATATACTTATAGACCATTTAGCCTATATACTATAACTTGATCTTGCTTATAGCACCATATAATGTTTAAAGTATTCGTACTATAGCCCTGGATTTGTTTATTTGATTTTCATAATAGAATGTAATATCAACAACTTTATTGAATAAAATACTCAATAATATTTTTTTGATAAATAGAATATGTCAACATGATTTACGAATTGCGAGTTAAGTACATTCCCAACAATCTCCCACTTGGACTAATACTCTAGTGAGAAAAAACATAAATATATAAATGTTTACAATGTTAAGAAATACAAAGGGAAAATACAATAAACTAGGCATCTAAAATACCATAGACATTCTCCCACTTGCCTTAGATTATGTTTCTCATAATCCTAGTCCGACCAGGTGGCTCTCGAACAATTTAGCCGAGAGGGCCTTCGTAAAAGGATGGATCGACAAGGTTGTCTTCTGACGCTATCTTCGTGACTATCACGTCTTCTCGGTGTACTATCTCCCTGATGAGATGGTACTTTCTTTCGATATGTTTTCCACGTTTGTGACTCCTTGGTTCTTTTGAGTTGGCAACTGCACCACTATTGTCGCAATACAAAGTGATGGGCAAGTGCATATCTGGAACCACTTCCAAATCTGTCAAGAATTTGTGTAGCCATACTGCTTCTTTAGCTGCTTCACATGCAACTACATATTCTACTTCCATTGTGTAGTCAGCGATACAACTCTTATCCAAACTATAGTTCCTTCGTTGAGATTGAAAAATAATCTTGAACTAGATTTCCTAGAATCTACGTCAGTTTAAATATCAGAATCAGTGTATTCGGTAAGGATCAAATCGTTAGGTCCATACACAAGCATATAGTCCCTCGTTCTCCTTAGATACTTGAGTATGTTTTTTACAGCAATCTAATGACTGGCTCCTGGGTTAGATTGGAACCTGCTGACGATTCCAACTGCAAAGCATATGTGAGGACGTGTACACAACATAGCGTACATCAAACTCCCAATTGCAGATGCATATGGAAGTCTTTTCATCTCCTCAACTTTTTGAAGTGTCTTAGGCCATTGTTCCTTCGACAATCGAATTCCATGTCTAAAAGGCAACATACCCTTTTTGGAATTTTGCATATTATATCTTGACAATATCTTGTCAATATTAGATGCATGAGATAGTGCTAGGGTTCTATTCTTTCGATTTCGAAAATTTTAAATTCCTAGAACATATTGAGCATCACCCAAATCTTTCATTTAGAACTTTGATGCTAACCATTTCTTTACGTCAGCAAGGAAAGTTGTCTTATTTTCAATGAGCAAGATATCATCAATATAAAGCACCAAGAATGCTACAGTTTTGTTGACCATTTTCTTGTATACACAAGGTTTGTCAACATTCTGGTCCAAGCCATAAGATTTTATTGCAGTGTCAATTCTTATATTCCAGGATCTAGAAGCTTGCTTCAATCCATAAATGGATCATTTGAGCTTACAAACTTTTTGTTATTGACCCTGTTTAATGAACCCTTCCGGTTGAGACATAAAAATACTCTCATCAAGATGGCCATTCAAAAAGCCTTCTTGACACCCATTTGCCGTATTTCAAAGTGATAAAATGTGAAAATGGATAGAAGTATTCTTATAGATTTTATCATGCCAACAGGAGAAAAGCTTTCTTCATAATCAACCCCTTCTCTTTAGGTAAAACCTTTTTCCACAAGTCTAGCTTTATAGGTTTGCACCTTGCCAGTTTGGTCTCTTTTCCTCTTGTAGATCCATTTGAAACTTATAGGTTTAACCCCATGTGGTTGATCTACAAGTTCCAAGACAGAATTGAAGTATATTGACTCCATTTATATGTCCATGACTTTTATCCATTATTCCCTATCAACGTCTTCCATTGCCTGTTTAAAGGTTAATGGATCTTCTAGCCCAACATGTATGATATCTTGAGTTTCTGTTTAACCCAAATAGCGTTCAGGTTGATGAACAATCCTCCCACTATGTCGAAGCATACTCAACTCTTGAGAAGGATGTGACGGGGCAACAACTGTTGTTGATGGACCAGTTTGATCAACAACCTTCGTTGATTTTTTTTTTATAGTATCTTTGGTCATTTCTTTTAATATTAGCTTACTACGAGGTTGTTGATTTTTAATATGATCTTATTCCAAGGATTTAGCATTTATCTTTTTGGGGATCATAAAACAATCCTCCTTTTATTTCTTTAGGGTATCCTACAAAGAGGCATAACTTTGAACGTGTTTCCAGTTTCTTAGGATTTTGTACCAACATGTGTGCTGGACATCCTCAAATCTGAAAAAGATGAAAACTACTTTTACGACCTTTCCATAACCCATGTGGTGTTTCTGAAACACTTTTTGAGGGAACCATGTTCAGAATATATACTGTAGTTTGTACTACATACCCCAAAAGGATTGAGGTAACTGAGTGTAACTCATCATTGATCGAACCATGTCTAACAAGGTTTGATTTCTCCTATCTACAACATTATTTTGTTGCGGTGTTCCAAGTGTTGTGAGTTGGGATTGAATTCCATGATCTACTAAATAGTTCTGGAATTGTAAATCCATATACTCACCACCTCGATTGGAACGAAGTGTTTTAATTCTTTTACCTAACATGTTTTCTATTTCAGTCTTAAATTCTTTGAACTTTTCAAGAGTTTCAAACTTGTGACTCATTAAGTAGATATAGCGATATCTAGAATAGTCATCAATAAACTTGACAAAATACTGATATCCACCTCGAGCTTTTACATTCATTGGACCACAGAGGTCTTAATGTATAAGTTCGAGAGGTTCTTTGGCACGAAGACCTTTTCCAGAAAAAGAGCTTTTAGTCATTTTTTCCTCAAGACATGATTCACATGGAGGTAAAAAACTGTCTTCAAACTAACTTAGATGACCGTTTTTAACCAATCTCTCAATCTTATTGAGATTAATGTGACCAAGTCTGAGGTGCCAAAGATAGGCATTGGGAGAAATTTTTCATTTTTTATTTTGAGTCTCAGCCATTTAAAACATCTCTATATTTAAAATGTCTTTTGCTTCAGTTGGTTTTAATATGTACAAGTTATTTTCGAGTCTTGTAGAACAAATATGAACACCTCTTGAAAAAACAAATACTTCATTAACTTCAAAAGATATTTTGTACATATTTTCTAGCAGACATGAAATGGAGATCAAGTTTCTTTTCATCTTAGGTACATAATATACATTCTTTAGTAAGATAAAAGATTCTCTAAAAAATAGCTTGACATCTCCCACTGCTTCAGCTGAAATGACTTCTCTTGTTCCCACCTTGAAAGTCATTTCAGATTCAAAAAGTTGTTTCCAAGAACTAGTTTCCTGTAGAAAAGTGCAAACATGGTTAGCGTCGCCTGGATCTAATATCCAGGTTAAGTGAGAATTTTCCTCTAGACTTGTTTTAACTTTGGTTTGCCTTTTTCGCTTTCTTCTAAGAGAAATATTTTGGGCTCCAGTGCTCATCCTCTCCACAATGGAAACATTTTCCTTTGGGAACTTTGACACTTTTCCTTCTTCTTCATTTGACACTTTTGTTGTTTGAAGATTGTGGAACATATTTTTTTTTTGTCAAAGGGGTTCGTTACTGACGATGAACCATTTGAAATTTTTTTTTGTCATTGTTTGGACTCCGTGACTAGGTTCTCATGAGCGCCTCCGGCCCGAGCAAAGATAATTTATTTTCATTGATCCAAGACTTCAACCACAAATGTAGCAAGTTATAAGACCAGGGTTGAATCCACAGGGAGACTATTAAACTAAGTGTTAGTCAGAATTTACAAAGTATGGGAAATGTTTCTAAGTACAAACATATAATACATCATAGCAACGGAATGAAGAACGCAAAAGTAGAAGATTAAAAACTGTAAGTATTGACAAAGGATGATAAAGAGAAAGGCACAGGCAAAATGTAGAGTGAATCTGTACTCATTGTATCGAATATTAACAAAGTATAAATAATTACTAATTAACGCAATACAAAATTTGTTGTCTATACAAGAATCAAAGAATTTGATTAACTTATAAAAGAATAAATGAATTGAATTTTTCTTTCAAATTTGATTCAGGAGGGTGCTCGATTACACCATTCACACCATGCTTCCATTAAACACAGATATATTTTTGCTGAGGACGGGCCACATGCATGTACTCCCGCAACACACTCCTTAACTAAACACATTTTTGGAGGATCGGGTTCATGGTATTGCTACCATCGCATCACTACCTCAACATAGTGCATCTAGCTAAGGATGGGCAAAGAGCACACACGCACACAACACACCCCTCAACTCAATGCATTTGGGTGTAATGGACTCAAGGTGTCTCTTGTTAACATACAACGCACCCATCATCTCGTTTTATACCAGTTTGTATTTTTTCTTTTTAATTCATCAACAATGCAAGTCGAAAAAGATTTTTGCGGTGTTTAATGATTCATCCAATCATTCACAAAAATTATATGACCAAGGCTACTAAATTAAAGGAATGGAAATACATACAAAATTAAATTGGAAGGAAATATAGAAAGCATTAAAAGCTAATTCTAATAGGCAGTAAATAAAGGAATTTAGAAAGCGGTATAAGAAAGCTGTAAAGAAAGCAAGTTAAATAGGGATGCGGATTGAAAGAAGTTCTTAGAATTACTGTAATCGCTTCCCCCGCAAGCGGTTTAATCCTGCTTGCCCAAGTCAATGGTGTCCATGCGTCGTTCGAAGTCGCCTCCATAGTAAGGCTTAGTCCATTGACCATTGACTTTAAACATGCTATTCCCATCTAAAGTTGTTAGTTCCACTGCACCGTGAGGAAAGATTTTCTTGATTCGGAACGACCCAGACCAACGAGACTTCAACTTTCCTGGGAACAATTGCAAACGTGCGTAAAATAATAATACCTGTTGACCTTCGTTGAATGTCCGATCGTTGATGCGGTCGTCATACCACTTCTTGGTTTTCTTCATACAGATCTTGGCATTTTCATAGGCATCTCTTTGCCGTTCGATCAGCTGGTTCAGTTGCAGCTTCCGGACTTTCCCCGCACTTGCTAAATCGAACTTCAGCTTTTTACATGCCTACATTGCCTTATGTTCCAACTCGAGCGGCATATGACAAACTTTTCCAAAGACCAGGGCGTACGGGGACATGCCAATTGGTGTTTTATAGGCAGTACTATATCCCCATAGTGCTTCATCAAGCTTGGGTGACCAATCCTTCCTGGAAGTATTGACTACCTTCTCCAAGATAGTTTTGATCTCTCTGTTAGAAATCTCCACCTGCCCATTAGTCTGTGAGTGATAAGTAGTCGCAACTCGATGGCTGACGTTGAATTTAGTCAACAGTTTGGAAATTATGCGGTTGATAAAGTGAGAGCCCTCATCGCTGATTAAGGCTCGTGGTGTCCCATATCGAGCAAATATGGTCTTCTGTGGAAACTTCACCACTGTGGCCGCATCGTTCTTGGCACATGTGATGGCCTCAACCCATTTTGATATGTAATCAATCGCGACCAGAATATAGTGATGACCTTTTGATGGTGGAAACGGGCCCATGAAGTTAATTCCCCAAACATCAAATAATTCAACCTCTAAGATTGATGTCAATGGCATTTCATTTCTTTTAGACATATTCCTTGTTCTCTGACTTCTATCGCATTGCACAACATGGGCATTGGCATCCTTAAATAGTGTTGGCCAGAAATAGCCGCACTATAGAACCTTTGCTGCGGTCCGTTGCCCCCCAAAATGTCCTCCATATAGGGACTCATGACAAAGCTCTAAAATATGCTTGACTTCATGCTTAGCAACGCATCGACGTAATATATGATCAGGTCCAAGTCGATATAGGAATGGATCGTCCCATAAATAAAATTTAGCATCATGTCTTAGCTTCTTCGTCTGCTGGTAAGTATAGTCCTCCGTTATTTGACTGCAAACGATGAAGTTCACTATGTTCGCATACTGGGGAACATTAATGTCTACTGCCATCAGTAGCTCATCGAGGAATCTTTCCTCAATATTTTTTTCTATCCCTTGAACATCGCAATTTTCCAATCTTGACAAATATGATCGGTGACTTGGTTCTCGGTGCCCTTCCGGTCTTTAATCTCTAGGTCAAACTCTTAAAGGAGCAACACCCACCGTATAAGCCTCAGTTTTGCATCCTTCTTCTTCATCAAATACTTGATCGCAGAGTGATCCATATACACCACAACGTTTGTTCCAATTAAGTACTATCGGAACTTCTCCAGTGCAAACACCACTGCAAGCATTTCCTTCTCTGTGGTTGTATAGTTCTCCTGCGCATCATTCAATGTTTTACTTGCATAATAAATAGGATGCAATACCTTATCCTTGTGCTGACTCAAAACTGCACCCATAGTATATCGCCTAGCATCACACATCAACGCAAATGGTTACGTCCAATCTTGCGCAATTAAAATAGGGGCAAAGATGAGCGCATCTTTCAATGTGTTGAATGCTTTGGTGCATGCATCATCAAAATTATATTCTCGGTCAGCTTCTAGGAGTGCACTTAGGGGCCTTGCGATCTAGAAGAAGTTGCGAATAAATCGTCAATAAAACCCAGTGTGTCCTATAAAGCTCCTAAGTGTTTTTACGTTCATTGGTGGGGGTAACTTGGAAATTGCGTCGATCTTTGCCTGATCAACTTCCAATCTTGGGTACTTCAACGCATTGAATACGTTGAATTTTACTTCCTGATCGTCGACCCTGATGATCAATTCTTCTTTTTGCACATCGATCAATGCTCGCCCTATTGCGAGAAATGGACGACTCAAGATGATAGGGACTTCTCTATCGGCTTCGTAATCCAATATGACAAAGTCTACAGGGAAGATAAACTTGTCCACTTTCACGAGAACACCCTCTATGTTACCCTCAGGAAGCTTTATCGATCTATCAGCCAACTGTAATGTAATCGTGGTTGGTCTTGCGTTGCCGATATCTAGCTTCTTAAAAATCAACAAGGGCATTAGATTTATGCTTTCCCCTAAATCGCACAGCGCGTTCCCGACCATCTCCCCTCTTATTGTGTAGGGCAATGTAAAACTCCCAGGGTCCTTCATTTTTGTGGGGAGATTGTTTTGGAATAGCGCGCTGCATTCATATGTTAATGCAACTATTTCATTTTCCCCGATCTTTCTTTTATTTGCAAGAATATCCTTGAGAAATTTTACATAACTCGGCATCTGCTCTAGTGCTTCTATTAAGAGAATGTAAATGTGTAGCTATCGAAAAACGTCCAAAAACCTCTGAAATTGCTTGCTATCATCTTTCTTCTTTAGCCTGGACGGGAAAGGTGGAGGATTCTACCGTATTTCTTATTCCCTTGGCTGTTTGTTGAGGTCCGGTGCTTGCTGTGTTTCATTAGCTGGAGGTTGTGTTGATTTAGAATTCATGTCTTGAGAAGCTTCATCTTTTGTAGATCAACTTATTTCTGAACTGGCACTTTTTCCAATATTAGCTGATTGGTCATCATCAACAGTCGAATCTACTGGTGTTGTTGTCGCATCTGGTACTGATGGCATAGGGGTTGTTTTTTTGCCACTCCTCAATGTCACTACATGACATTGTTCTTTTCCTCGTGGCCCCGATACTCGTGAGTTGCTGTGCCGCATACCAGGTGCTTTCTTCTTTAATTCCCTCGCAAGCTAATCTATCTGCTCTTCTAATTCTTTAAGGACATCAACTTGCGATTGTCTCATTTCCTCGCTCTTTTCAATATAGTGTTTTAACGACGTCTCTAGAGACGAGGTGCTGCAAGAGGTATCATATAAGAACGGTTGGTCATAGGGTGGTACACCTTGAGCATTACTTGGGCTGCAATCTAGATTAATGAAGACTGGTGGATTGCCTCGATCCCCTTGATAACTATACTGATAGAAACTATGGCTCTCCTAATTGTGGTTCCCGTCCCAACCTAAAGTTGGGTGATCCCACGAACCAGAGTTGTAGATGTTTCCAAATGATTCATCGTAGACAACATATATGGGTTGTTGATTCCATGGGCAGACTTCTACTAGATGTCCCTCCCCACATTGGATGTAATTCATTGCGGCCACATGAGTCACCACATTAACTTGCACTGATCCTTGAGAGAGAGTTCTCTGTTGGTTAGCCACCGTCTTGAGGAGTGAGGTCATTGTGGTCATTTGATCAACCAGTGCGCTCATTGTATCCATTGACACATTGGCACTTTCTACTCTTTCTTACTCCCAACCTCTTACCTCGAGCCCGGTATCAATCCACTCATCAGAATGTCGCGAGATGCGATCTAATATGTTCTTTGCTTCCGATATGACTTGTTCATTAATCCTCCTTCTGCGGAGGCATCGACAACTGCTTGCGTTGATTGGTCTAAGCCATTGTAAAAGGTTTCCATCAAAATACTATCGGGAATCCCAATATGCAAACAGCTCTTCACTAACTGTTGGAATTGCACCCAGTCAGTGCTCAAGGTTTCGTAACCCTTTTGTTCAAAATTCAAAACATCCCTCTGCATTTTCGCATTGACGGATGGAGGAAAGAATCTATTCATGAACCTATCAACCAATTGCTCCCATGCATTAATTTCGTCTGGCTCTAACGACTGAGCCAACCTCTTTGCTTCATCCCACAATCTATACGGGAACAGATATAGTTTAAGCCCTTCTTGAGTTACACCAGGCATGGAAAATACACTGCACATGTCTACAAAATTTGTCAAATGAGCATGTGGGTCTTCTCCTTGTAATCCTCCAAATTGTCCCACATTCTGAATCATTTGCAACATAATAGGTTTTATCTTAAAGCTTACATTCCCCTCAACCATGGGTCTTGAAATTCCTGGTGAGAAATTATAAAAATCTGGCACCGCATAATCCCTCATAGGGGCAGCAAGAAAAATTGGATCTTGCACTGGCAAATTTTCCCTTTGGTTTCCTGCAGGTGCCACATTCTCATTAGCCATGCTTCTTCACCAATTAATTCGACCCTGATAATCCCTTGCACGAATAATACACTTGATCTCTGGGTCTGCTTAGAATTACCAGATAACACTAGCGCTCATAAGCCGTCAGACTTCTCTCCGCGTTGAACAGTCAGTACAAAGAGATCTGTCCTACACATATCACAAAAATATTCAACACTAATCGTTAACCAATCCCCGGCAACGGTGCCATAAACTTGATGACGACATAAACTATACAATGATTCAAGCAAGGTTCAAGCCTATGACCTACAACGCATGGATGGATGATGATTTATGTGATACTACTTTTAGATATGCATTATTAATGGATGTTCTTGTAGTATGTTGTGCGTTGGAACTAGGTATAATTCCTCCGCAAGTTTCCCGGTGTGATCCCAGGTCGAACACAGGGAATGTTTGAGGTTATTGCGTTATGTTTGTCATACATGCGACCAGGGGATTTTCAATTTATAAACATGTTTGTGTACAAGTATTAAAATATGCGATAAAGTAAAGGAAAGCAATAAAAATGCGATAATAAAGTAAAGTGTAATAAACCTAAGCTAAGATAATACAAGATACTGATGTTGAGGCGGGCTATGAAGATTATACAAAGATCGTGTGATGTGTTGGCAAGTCTTATGTAAGAAGCAGAAAAGTAAAGATAGCTAATATAAACAGCGCAAGTTCCTTAATTGCGTTAATGACATAAGTACGGTTCCACTATTCCCTTGGCGAACACCTCTCGATTATCGGCCACACTCCCACAATTCTATGGTGAAACAAAGACGAGCGTAATGAACGCAAGGTTTATTCCATGTCTGAAAGTACTACTCGCTTTAGTTAACACATTCTTCTAACCTTCTTTCGATAGATCAGAATGGCATCTTCACTTATGCTCTCACAGGTGAAGATGTCGTCTAGCATGCCTTAGCTAAATGCATTTATCTCTTTATCATAGATTAAGTTACTCGTTTAATCCATATTAACTACCAAAGGATTAAGAAGACTTCATGGAGAAAATGATTAACGGAGGAACGGAAATGGACAGAGAAGGGGATATGAAAACGATTGAGCAAGGTTCTGTGGAGGTCGTTCGTGGTGTTCGTGACCTTGGCGATCACTTAGTTCGAGTGTGCGGTGTTCGTGCACTGCAATAGTCATGTTGGACGAGCGTTCGTTTGTTACTGTGTTGCTATGATCGAGCGTTTGTGATCAAGGAGCTTGAAGATGAGTCTACAAAACTTTGTTGATTCTTGTCCTTGATTTTTTGTATAGCATGCTGTAATTTTTGTATTTTAGCATAACCATATGTTTTTGTTTGTGATTGTAATTGTAAAGTTCATATACGATTGTAATTTGGAATGATCTTTTCGCTGCTCATGGAAATCCTCATGTTCGATTTCCTTGAGAACGCACTACTGCTTACCACTCAAAGCTCGGTTAGGAAGGAAGAAGCTTAGGTTAAGCTTGTTTTGATGTACACATATTTTGAGAGAAGTCTGGGACTTGTGAAACTTATTTTGGGACACATGTTTCGTTTTTGTGCTATTTGATGGACATATGTTTGTTATCTTTTTGGAATTATTTTTAAGTTGTTTTGCTGGTAAAAGTCATAGTTATTTTACTGTTAAGTCGTATTTGCATATTATGGTTTTAAGCAGGTTTCATTTAAGTTAGGCAGTAAATATTGGCAAGTAGGTCGGTAACTGTTGCCATCATATCCCCTTTCAGTTTTAAAGGGTAAATTGGGAGGGGATGTGACATAGTTAAGTGAACATTAATGTCTTGTTGGCTAAGTGGTGGACACATGTTGGCTGTGCGTTTGCATGAGGCGCTGGCCAAACGTTGGCCTGACAAGGGCTGCTCATGCGTTGGGATGACGAGAGGTTGCGTGATTGAGCAGTGAAAAAGGGCCATCGAGCAATGAGAATGGGCCAGATGCGAGCAAGGACCCGTTCGATTGCACGCGAGCATGGGCACTAGACATTGGGGTGTTACGCGAGGGTGATCGCATAGTTGCTTGCGAGGCTGCACGATAATGCTAGACAATAACGCTTGACGATAAGTGATGAGCACTAGACGATGAGCGCAAAGCTGAGTAGTTGAGGCTGGGTGTGCATGTTATCAAGTGTGTGATGATGAGCGCAAGGTGATAGGTACTCGATGCATGCTAGAGCTATGCAATAGAGCGAGGCAGCCGATGCGCACTACAACGTGCGATGCTCATGCAATGGCAAGGCTCAAAGGACCATGCGTTGAAGGTGCTTTGTGATGGTCTATGACGTATGCGCCAATCATAAGGCTGGGCATGGGAAGGAAAATGCGGTCATTTGAACTAAGCATTTGGCCTTGAGAAGCTAGTTGAATGCATATGACTAGGTGGGGCACGAGAAACAAGTTGGGCCTAATCATGCGTTAATGAGGCGGCCATGCAATGATGATGTGCTACGCGCTAAGACTGATTATGCGCCAAGGACACTCAAGGTTAGGAAAGGCATGTGGGCGCATAGAACAAGGTTAGTATGAGAGACATGCGATAAGGGATGTGCCGTAATCCTAATGAACATATGCGCCAAAGGTAAGTAGTGTAAAAGGATATACGACCATGAAGGATATGCGATTATAAGGAAACGTGGAGAGCTATGGGCTGATAAACTTATCCAAACATGTGTCGACACCGAGAGGAACTGGAGTGTCTATAAATAGCGCCCAGGGTCTTCACTTCAGCTCACAACACATTCACTTCAAGAGTCATTTTAAAAGAGAGTTTGAGAGCAAGTTGGAATAAGCCTTGCGTTAATTATAATAGAGTTTGTGTTAATAGTGGGGATCTTTGTGTTGAATAAAGGAGAGGATGCAAGGGTTGTGCAGGCTGTGCAGGCAGATAGTACTAGTAAGTTCAAACAAGGAGTTCTCACAAAGTACTCGTGAAATAAGGTGATTCTTAAACCAAAATATCTTAAATTGAATCTAGTTGTGTGAGGGTTGCTATAAAGAAATTCTAAGTGAAGGGCTGTCGAAATTGAAGGAAACTGAGAGGTGTTCACAGAAAAAGAGATAGTCGGGCCATGTAGATGAAAGTTGAGATTCAGAAGTCTGGAGTGGGAATTTCAAGACCAAATTTTAAGGTAAGCAAGCTAAGGAATTTATAAAAATATTTGTAGAAGGAAGTGTCTTGAAATAAGGTATGAAATAGTGAGAAATCTAAGTTTCAAAATGAATTTGAAATAGGGTTTGACAAGAGGCCAGAGGAAACCAGGTGAATTTGGGAGGAGAAAATAATCCCAACAAATCACGGTGAGTGGTTTCTTACTTAAGTCTTTTAGCATATTTTGAATTATATGCTATTGTTATGAATGAATTATCAATACCATGAGGAGAGCATGTGGTCGAGATGGTCAGGGGGTCAACGAACCTAGCTTTTGAGCCCAAGATAGAATCTTACGGAATGGTCGGGGGATCGAGAGGTCTAATTCCTAAGCCTGTGGGAGGAACCTTGCATGGGATGGTCAGATGGCCAGTGGGCCTAGCTTCTGAGCCCATAAGAGGGGGATCTATGTGCACATAGGGATATGAGCAGTTATAATTGAGTAAACGTTTGACTATCTACCATGTGTAGGTAGGGTTGATAACAAATTCATTCAAGATGGAGGTTTGCGTAGTAACCTTGTATTGTGATATGTTGATATGTTTATGAGTTGAAAGAGACTTGTAAAACTGTGACCACTCATTGGGGTTAAAAGCTCACATTTTACTCACATGTCTTCCTTGCAGGTAGCAGAGGAGTCTGGGTTGCTACGAGAGATCAAGGTCTGCCACAAGTTAGATTGTTACTAGATTAAGTTTGTAGTTGGGATGGGACTACCGTTGTAAAAGTTTTGTTTAAAAGTGTATAAACTAAATTAGTTTCCAAAATGAGTTACATTTCCAGTTGTTTTCTTAAAATTTCCGTTGCAAGATTAATTATTTAAAAGTAAACTAGTAAAGTGGGCAATGGATGTCATGATAGAGTGGTATTTGTTGTCCTCACACCTTCTTTTGGGTTTAGAGGTAAACTCGGGAGGGGGTGTGACAAAATTTAACTTTGGCATTATATTTCTCTTTGATTCCTATGTTAAATTTGTAATTGGCTCTTGATTGATGAGCTTATATGTGTGCTCTAGAGTTTGTAATTTATTTGGAGTCATTAGAGTTGAAATTAGGCTATAATTTGGAGATTGAAGCAACTAAGGTCGAGCAGCAAAACGGAGCTGGGGTTTCTATCTAGGTAGTGTCGCGACGTTGTTCATCGAGCGTTGCAACACCATGGGCTCACTGATGAACAGTGTTGCAATGCTAGGACGCAGCGTCACAACACTGTTCATCCCAGGTCATAAACATTTGCATGCTTCCTGGCTGATTCGCAGGTTCAGGGTTCGGTTCGATCGGTTCTCCTTTAAACCGGTTCGGTTCAGCCCCTTATGGAGCCTTAGTGGTCCGGTTCAGGTCGTTCGGGTCCAGTTCATATCGATTTGAGCAATTCTTCCTCAAATTGAAGCTTTGTTTTTTTTTCAATTTTGTAATAATTTAGCCAATTTTGCTTGCTTAGGATGCTAGAGTTGAACCATATTAGTTTTATTTAATTATTTTATGCATATGATGTATATTATTTTTGAATTAAACATGTTTTATGCATATAGTATGTCATTTAGAATTAAAATTCCACCATAGCAAGACATATTACATGCATTATTGTATGGCGTAATTAGTTATAATATATAGTATGCATGTTTATTATTATTTTTTTAATGCCTTTGAAGCATGTTATGGTTTGTTAAAGCATGTCTATTTTTTATCAGTTTGTTATAAAATTGAATTAGACTTTAAAATCCATAACAAAGATAAACAACATACTCACTTAGGTTAAAAACTTGTTTTAACGGTTAAAATAGATTGTTACCTTATAAACTTTGGTTACAAACTCAAATCGGTTCATAAACCTGTCTAAGGCTGGGGATATTTAAGTTGACAGTTTACATAACACCTCCTACCTGGGAATTATGACCGAAAAGTTGAGCATTGTTAATTGATTTATGAGCTTGTGTGAGCGGTGCGAGATCTAAAACTGGTTCAAACACCTAGACATCATAGGAATAATATCCAAAAAATATAAACGTTATACTTGGATAAAAATATCCAAAAAATATAAACGTTATACTTGGATAAAAATCACATAGACTTAAGTTGTTTAAAATTAATCGAAAGTATACCCAAACATTTAGAACACTTCAGTGGGAGATTAACAATATATTTAATATGTAGTTATTAACTTTCACGTCCCCAAGAGTTCACACCATGAAATCCATGCTCGTCTTCGTGTCACTTTTACTGCGACTATTCCATTCAAAAAGTGTTTGTATGGGTCAATGACAAGGTGAATGGTGAAGTAGTTCATAGTAAGTGGGTGAAGGAAATGTGTCAACATTGTCCTATGGTCTCCTCCATTAATTTGAACCATGAGATTCCTATGTTGCGCCTGCTGTCATTTTTTAGGCGGCAATAGCTAGTCACCAACCACGACGATCCCTACGGAGGGTTACATAGGATTCAGAATAACCCAAGCTTCATAAATGAATAGGGTCTTATAGTTCCATCTTGGATATTGTCTTCGAACTCGGGGGCATATTCATACCGTTCTATAAGATCTGACAATGGCGGGTCACACTTACAAGAATTACTAATTGTTAGTAAAGATCTTGACTGAATACGGTAACCAAATGAACTATAAGAATAAGAGTTATTCTGGATATAGTATTTGGTTGGGATGTCTTGCTTCAGTGAAGGAAATTTTGACTGCCCCTTGGTAGCAACTGTTCTAAATCATTAAAGTATTGTTGCAAATGGATAAAAAAATATGGGTAATTTTTTTTTTTTTTTTACTTTTTACTAAAATTGGATTAAGATGCATAAATTTAATAGAATTTGTTTGAATTTTCCAGCAAATTTCAAACTTGATTATACAACTTCGTGCTTTTGACAAATTTAATGGAGAAAGGTACTCCAACTGGAAATCCAATATAAATACAATATTAGTTATGGATGATTTGAGGTTTGTGTTAACGGAGGAATTTCCTCCTTTTCCCAGTTCAACAGCAAACCAAAGTGTTCAGGATGCCTATGAAAGGTGGGTTAGAGCTAACGAAAAAGCCAAGGCTTATATCTTGGCAAGCATATCTGATCTGCTAAAAAAGAAACATGAGGCCATGCCCACTACCCGTGAGATTATGGCGTCGCTTCAGGATAATCTTTGAGCAACCACTGTCTTTTGTTCGACACGAGGCCATAAAGTATGTTTATAACACATGCATGAAAGATGGTACCAACGTCAGAGAACATGTTCTCGACATGATTGGCCATTTTAATATTGTTGAAGGTCACGAGGTCATCATAATGAAACTGATCAAGTTAGTACGTTATTAGAGTCTCTTCCGAAGAGCTACCTGACCTTTCGTACTAATGTTGTAATGAATAAAATTAATTACAATTTGACAACATTGTTGAACGAACTTCAGACTTACCAATTAATGATGAAACTAAAAGAAAGTGAAGTAAATGTTGTTTCACGACTGTTAGCTCTCAAAAAGAGCTATTATTCCTAGCTTAATTCTAGTTCATTATTGGATTTTACATGTTTATTTCCCTATTTTCAGGGTAATGAGCGATCATGAGGTGGAATTGGTGATTTGGAGCCAAACAAGGTTAAATTGAAGCGACTAAGAGATGATTTAAGCTTTCAGGCTTAAAAGGAATTGAGGCAACCAAATTACTATCGAGTATAGTCAACCATCGAGTTTTATTGTAACGACCTAACTTCCTAGGACTCAGGCTAGGCCATTACTAAATGCATCCATGCATGGAAGTTAAAACGACTTTCTTTTTATGGTGAAATAAATGCTAAATAAATAAAGTAAGTTAAAAGATCTTCATTAAATTCAAATATTAAAATCAAATGGTAAGGTACCCATAAGTCATAAATGGAAATAAATAAGTCTGAAAACAAATCTCAAACGATAAGTTTCAAATGTCAAGACCGAAATTTAAAAACATAAAAGAACTCTTAAAACATGAGTGAAAGCATTAAAAATGATCACCAGTAGCTCGTTCATGGATTCCTCTTGTCATTCAGTGGCACGTCCCTACCTTTACCTGAAACATAAACATGAGAAAGGGTGAGTATAAAATACTCAATAAGTAACCCCACTACTGGGGTCAGGCTAGGCATCTATGTCCTCTAAATGCCTACATCTAGTGAAAACATATAAACTTCTCTAGTCCTCATGGGACACATACATACATGAAAAATTAATTTTTATCCTACTGTAGTTAAGTATGACCATTACCTCTGGTGAGTCTTGAAGGAAACACAACACCTGGTGAATCCCGAAGGAAACACAATCCCTGGTGAATCCCGAAGGAAACACGATCTGGTGAATCCCGAAGGAAACACAATACCTAGTGGGCATCTAACTAATCAATAAAGACACCATCATAGTCTCAACATCACAATTATCACAATATTGTTTTATAACATATATATACACCTCGACATCATGGCTACACAATATGCATATACGCCTCAATATCCTCATATCAAATACAAACCTCAGTGAATCAAGTATTATCTCTTACTAGTAAGCAAGTATCTACGTGCACAAATAAATATTTCAGATTCTCATACAAGAACATATATCGGTTATACTATACTACCCGTTTATCATGCTATCGTTCTATCCTGATATTCGTCTATTATGCTAGCATATATCTAGTATCTGGCCCGTGGGTAGTTCTAGTAGTAAGATTACTTACCTCAAAGTCAAATTCAGATATTAATCCAAGCAAATGATCTCCAACAAAATAAATCCTGAATTAAGTCCCCTAATACAGACATAATACTAAATTTCAGTCTTTGCAACCAAGACCCAAACATATAAATTTAATCCAACCAGCACCAATTAACTTACCTAAACGAAACTTGATCAACAAACACTCACAAGATGTCGACCCCAAAATCTCCTCTTAGCGGATTTTAAAACTCAATGGACGACAACTTAAAACCTTGAAAATACTTAAAATTAAACCATCATTTAGTCCAATAATCAATAAGTGCCCAACAAGCAACAACAAGGATCACAACGCTTACCAAACTACTTACCGAACAAACTCAAATCTGCTGGGCAGCATGTTGTGCACTCTGAAATACTCCAATCTTGGATCTAAATTCCAAATATAATAGGCATCAACCAAAAAAGAAATCCAAAATTTAATGGGCAAACAAGAACCTTCAAAACTCAACTGATCTTACACAAAACTACCAGATCCGACACAACCCAACGACAGCGGTGGTGGCAGATGGCCAACAGAGGGCGTGAATGGAATAGACGAAAGGATCAGGCACTGACTGGACGAATGTCGTGCTGGAGCAGACGAGCGCGTGACAAATTTGGCGCACAAACGGTCGTCTTCAGGGCTGGCAGAATCCGACGCGATGTCAATCGAGAACGACTGTACGGATTTGGCGTGAGTGAACCGGCGGGACGACACCACTCGATGGCGAGCTGGCTGAGGGCTAGGCGAATAGATTGGGCAGTTGGACGCTGCTAGGTTAATAGACGGTGCAAGAAGGTGTCTTGACGATATCAACGATAGCGTGCGACTTGGTCTGAACGGCGGGAGTTAAGGTGGTTGCTAGGGCATGTGAATGGCAAGGGGAAAACGAAAACAAAGGGGGCATGTGGTGATGAAGAAGGAGAAGGGAAATTTTGTTTTTATAAATAATAATAATAATAATAAAACTAAAAAGGAAATAAAATAAACTTTATTTTATTATTTTCCTTATTCCACTTTATTTTATTAAATTCCTTTCCTTCCCAACATGAAATTAATTCTTGCCATTAATCTCCAAGTTGAATAATTTCAACGTCAATAATTAAATTCCTGCAATTACACATGAAGTCCAAAATTCCAAAAATGTCATCAAATAATTAAAAAATTTACTAAAATTACATTAATAAATTAAAAAAATGCGGGGTGTTACATCTATCGAGCCAAATTCCAAGAAGAAAACAAGTATTGAGCACCAAGGAAGCGAGCAGCGAGTATCAAATAGCAAGCAATGAGTATCGAGAATCTGGCAGAACACTCAGCATGGAAGGTAGTAGCATCAAACATAAAGCATCATTGCAATGCTTCCCCAAGCATTGTGATGATCCGAAGATAAATCAACACAAGCGTTGCAACACACTTCGACGGTCGACACTCAACGTTGTAAGGCAGTGCGCTCAGCGTTGCAACGCCCCTTTATGCATTGCAATGCTACGACAGTTGACGCGAAGTTGATGCCCGCGCGACGCAAGCAAGCATTGCAACACTACTTCACAGTGTTGCAACGCTGCGAGCAACCTATAAATGGAACGTTGATGTTCAACAATTAGAGAGGAAGAAAATTAAAAGTTACAGCCATCAGATGCTTTCATCTTCCAAATAAAGCAAATTCTGAGAGTTTAGTTCATTCTAAGAGCCATTGAAGCCAAATTTCCGATCGATCTTCACCAAAGTCAGCCTCGACTCATTCATCTGATCATTGTAATATGCCTTTAAAAGGCTAGGTAATTTTCTTGGGATAGTTTGTATGTCTTAATTCTTGAAGTTACTATTTAATTTATTCAATTGATTGTTGTGAACCCTTTGAGTGGATTTGATTTATTAATAATAGAAATTTGATTAATTTTTTTCACAAACTAATTTATTAAATTTCTTGTATGCAAAATCATTCTAGCATGTGCATAATTGAGTGATTAAGTTGCACATATTAGGATCGCATGTTTAGGGTCTAGAATTTTTTTGGCCAAATCTATGTATGATCTAGTATAATCTTCCAAAATAAATCGCACTATAAGATGTGGCTTTCCGTCTTGTAGTGTGTCTCGACAATTGAACCGTTTACTTAATGCTTTTCAGTTTTAAGTCATATGTTATCGAAATTTTCCAATTGGACTATTAGAATTTTTAATAGGTTAAGGAGTTCACGTAATTAAAGAATTAACTAGTAACTAATGATAGAAAAATAAAAAGCATGAAAACTAATCCCAAGATTTCCCATTAATTTGATTCAATCTCTTTTATGTTCTAACCTTTATTTATTCTTCTTTGTTTGGCCTTTAATTTATTTTGCAAACAAAATCGAAATAACCAAAACCCCCTTTTTTTTACTTGGAATTCATTAATTGATCTAAGCTAATTCAACAGTCACCCTGTGGATTCGACCCCAATCTTATCACTTTGCTACATTTGTGGTTTAAGTCTTGGATCGATGAAAATAAATTATCTTTGCTCGGGCCCGGGGCACTCATGACATGCTAGTCTCAGAGTTCGAACAAAAATTGTCGCCCGTTACCAGGGAGACTTGGCAATTAGCCTAGAAGATTTTTGAATTCTTCTTAAATAAAAAAATAAAAAAAAAGCCTTTAAGTTCCCTTTGGTTTATGACCCACTCCTCTGGGTGTGCAGATTTTGCTTTCCTTGCAGATATTGACCAGGAGGAGAGGAGAATTCGAATGAGATGTAGAGAAGAGATACAAAAGAAGAACATCCAGGAATAGCTGACAACATGACCAAGGAAGAGGCAGTCCATGAGAAAACCTTGAGGGAGCTAGCAGAGCTCGACATGGACCAGCAGCCCCTGTGCATTGACCTACCACGGTGTCGTTCGAACTCAAACTTGGTCTAATCAATTTATTGCCAACCTTTAGAGGACATGCAAGGGAGAATCATCATAAAGACCTCAAAGACTTCCATATGGTTTGCGTAAGTGTGAGACCCCATGGAGTCACCGACGAGCAACTAAACCTTAAGGAGTTTCCTTTTTCACTGCAGGATTATGCCAAGGATTGGTTGTACTACTTGGCTCCAAGTTCAATCACTACTTGGAATGATTTGAAAAAGAAATTTTTTGAAAATAATTTCCGGCTTCTAGAGCCCATTCCATAAGGAAAGACATCTATGGAATTAAACAGTTTACGGGTGAACCTTTATCTGAGTATTGGGAACGCTATAAAAGATTATGTGCTAGTTTCCCTCATCAGCAAATTTCTAACCAATTACTAATTCAATATTTCTATAGTGGCTTGCTGAAAAATGACAGGAACTCAATCGACTCGGCGACCGGAGGTGCTCTTACTGACAAAACATCTAGGGAGGCCCATGAGTTGATATCGTGCATGGCGGAGAATAACCAGAACTTTGGCACCAGGGCCAATGAATCCGATTCGACTGGTAATTTTGAAGTTAAAGAATTAAAAGCCCAACTTTCTAACTTAACTACTATTTTGACGCAATGGGCCCAAGGAGGAGTGACTCAAGTCAAGGCTTGTGAAGCCTGTGGAGTATCAGGACACGCATCTGAAGCATGTCCCCAAGCATAAGTAAATGCAGTTGGGGGTTACCAAAGGAAGTACAACCAGCATGGCCCGGTTTACAACCCAGGATGGCGTGACCACCCTAATCTAAAAGGGGGAGGTCACAGGCAAGGATAAGGGCATGACAATTCTAGTCAACCATCGTTGTCTTCCTTAGGTATGTCTTTAGAGAACATTGTTAAAACTTTGGCTGATAATTCCCTCAAATTTCAACAGGAAATTCAATAGCTGCAAAAAGACTCCCTCCAACTATCAAAGGACACAAATACCTATCAACAAAATACTAGGGTAAGCATGGCCAATCTAGGAACTCAAATCACATAGTTAGTCGTCGCGGTAAGTCGTATAGAAACCAAGAGTTCAGGGAAGTTGCATGCACAACCAGACCATGCCAACATCAATGGCATCATATTGAGGAGTGGCAAGGAACTTCCATCAAACAACCTATCAACATCTGGTAAGACCAATAAAGAAACAGAAAACAATGAGAGTAAATTTGGAACACCATCATCCACTCCCAAGGTAAGTAATCCTCATACACCTATTATTGAACCTTATGTGCCTAAAGCTTCGTTTCCTAGCAGACTAGCACGATCAAAACAAGAACAAAGGAATAGGGAGTTAATCAAAATTTTCAAAAAGGTTAAGATAAACATTTATTTCTTGAATGCAATCCAGTAAATCCCCAGGTATACTAAATTCTTAAAGGAGTTGTACATCAAAAAGAGGATAGGGAAGGATAGAGAAAAGGTAGCAGTAAGTAAGAATGTATCGGCTCTCCTGAAACATAATATTCCTGAAAAATGTCGAGACCTAAGTATGTTCACTTTACCTTGCATAATTGGTAATAGAGTAATTCGGCATGTGATGCGTTGTGAATATGATGAAATAATGATATATATTGCGATGGTGGTATATGCGTTGTACATGCAAGTTATCCTAGCAAAATCCAAGTATAAATCCTACTAGGTTGCCTGGTAAGTCCAGGGTCGAACACAGGGACTATGGAGACAATATGCGACGGTAAATTCTGATTCCTTTGCGGTAACAATCAAAACAATAGTTGGTTGGTATGTTTGCTTAAAATATAAATCCTATGCGACGGAATTGAGAAAAGAGTTAATAACAGCGAAGGTTATAATGAGTATGCGAGGGAACTGATTGAGAAGGGATTTAGCTAACACTTCCTAAGATTACGTTCAAGTTATGAGATCATGCTACACCCATAAAATAGTAGATCGTCTCTCGATGCAAATGCTATAGCTTGTAATTTTAGGACGCATTCGATGTATACGATGATGTCTATAGGACTTATATCTAAGCCTTTATTCTTGTCTATACTATGATGAATGACACATATATACATAAGGCGACCGCATACTATCATATCCTATTTCTAGGGTGCATGCGATGCATGTTAGCAAACAGAACTTATCTCTAAGTTTCTATCTCTTGCTTATGCGGTTCTAATCTGAATCTCCCGAGCCTAGATTCTAATCTGACTTTCCCATGCCTAGATTCTATCCTTAGACCACCCTTCTGAGCATCTCTAAAGGACGAATGACGCATACATAATACAAGATGACCGCATAAAGTGAAGATCTCAGGTTATGCTAGCTAAGTGCTTCTCAACCCATTCAGAAGTTTAGTTACTCATGCGCAATGTAAACAGAGTGAACAGATGTAGAGATGCAAATTCCATTTTATAAATAAAATCAAAATATAGAATGACAATGGAAAGTAGGGATAGTGGGCCTGGTAGCAATATATTGCTTCCCAAGACTTTTACACTGTGTTTTTCTCTAGTCTGCTCAAAAGAATGTTCTTGCTTTCATAAGAGTCAGCCCTCTCTCCCTTCTCAACGCTTCCTGTCACTCTCTCAAGCGAATCCAGGAACGATCTTCCTGCGTCTTCTCTCTTCACTCGCCTCCGCCTTCTAAGTTAAAATTTATAGACTACAGCTATCTATGTATATGGCAAAAAAGAACTCAAAAATTCTGAACTGCTGAATTGGTTTATCGAAGGTGGCCTTCAGTATTTATAGAGCTTCAAAGTGAAAAGCTTTTCTCTCAAATGATTGCACTGATGGAATGTCATTAAATCTCTATCTAATGCGTCAATTAATTGTCATTGAAAAGTTGAGTGTACTTACTATAGTGTGTCGTTAACGGTTTGTCAACTAAATTCGGATTCGACTGTCATCAGTTTTTTGTCCCATCATGATTTATTAAACTTTCACCTTGGTGCGTCGTCTCTATGCGGCCACCTTCTTGAGAAAATCTTCACGAGCGCATATGACCGGGTAGCTTTGCGGTCGCAATCTTCTAATGCGCTCGGACACTAAATTCCTTGGATTGCAATTCTGCCTTGTGCCAATGCATTTTCCTACACAATATACGTAAATTAGTTGCTTTAATGCGATGGGCGCATGCGATCACAATGTTCTCAACTTAATGCTTTTGGACATGATTTTACATATTTTTACCATCACAATCCTACATTTTTTTATATCTTTGCATTGTAATAACGTGCATTTCTGCCCGTTATCAGCATGCCATGTTAGACTTTGGAGCCTCTATTAATGTTATGCCTTAATTTGCATCCATAAGGGTAGAGATGTCTTATAGAATCGTAGAAGATGAAGGTGTAGAGATGTCATCCACGTTCATGAAAACTGCTAAAACAAAGATTGATGTAGATAAGGGTTGTCTATCTGTAGAATTTGATGGAGAGGTTGTATCTTTTAATATTTATGATGCCACGAGATTTCCTAAGGAATATCTGTCCTTGTGTTTGTCTGAGACCCATGATGTGATTGATGAGATTGTGCTGGTTGATGATAATAACTCTAGCATGTTGGTTGCCCCTTGTATTGAATTGGATTTGTTTGATTCACATGACTTATCTCTTCCTGATATTGATAATAATAAAGTAGTAGAATCTTCTTCTGACTTCAATATTCTTGTTTTGCAGGTACAAGGGATTGAGCTAGTACGTGTGCCTGGGAAAAGGAAATACCCTTCCAGTCATAATCTCCAAGGAGTTGACACCTGCCCAAGAGGAATCCTTGATTGAAACTTTGAAAACTTACAAAGAGGCCATTGGGTGACTTTAGATGATCTCAAGGGAGTAATCCCTTCACTTTTCATGCATAGGATCACTCTAGAGAAAGGTGCCAAGCCCACAGTCCAACCCCTTATAAGATTAAATCCCAATTTGAAGGATGTCATTCTCAAAAAAATCATCAAACTTAATGAAGTCGGAATCATATACCCAGTTCCTGACAAAAAATGGGCAAGTCCTATGAATGTTGTTCCCAAGAAGACCGACATGAAAATTGTGGAGAACGATAAGGGAAAGATGGTGCCAATTTTCGATAGCTCGAGGAGGTAACCAAGAAAGTTCATTTTCCCATTTCTTTCCTGGATCAGATGGTGGAACGACTCGCTAGAAAATCTTTTTTTATTTTTATTTTCTTGAGTGCTTATCTGGATTCTACCAAATCCCTATTGCCCAAGAAGACCAGGAAAAAACCAAATTCACTTGCCCTTACGGTACGTATGCCTTCAGGAAGATGCCATTTCAGCTTTGCAATGCCCCAGGTATGTTCCAAAGGTGTATGATGAGCATATTTTTTGATTTTATAGAGAAGTGCATAAAGGTATTTATGGATGATTTTACGGTTTACGGAGAGTCTTTTGAGGATTGTTTCCATAATCTTAGCTTAGTATTGAGACGTTGCATTGAAGATAACCTTGTTTTGAATTATGAAAAATGCGATTTCATGGCCTCTCATGGTATTATTCTAGGACATCTAGTCTCTGAAAAAGGAATAGAGGTAGATAAAGCTAAGGTAGATGTTATTGCTAACCTCCCCTATCCTACTTGTGTTAGGGAGATTCGGTCTTTTCTTGGTAAAGCAAGTTTCTACAAGCGTTTTGTCAAGGACTTGTCGAAGTTGGCACTTCCAATATCGACAATGCTTTAGAAAGATGTCCCATTTGATTTTGACAAAAAAGAGTAAGGAGGTCTTTGACACTCTAAAGGAGAAGCTGACCACCACCCCGATTTTGCAACCTCCAAGATGGGATGTACCGTTCGAGATCATGTGTGATACTAGCAACATAGCGGTGGGAGCGGTACAAGGACAAAGGGTCGATAAGAAGAGTTATGTCATATGCTTTGCATTGAGGACCTTGAATCTAATGACGAGCAAAAAATGCACGTCATTATAGGCCTTTTATTTAGAATTATGAGGGTTGTTAAGTAGAATATGCGGCGATTATGTTAAGAACTCATCAGAAAATGAGTTTGTGTCGATCGGCATTAAGAATCTCAACTAACCCACTATTATGCGTTATTATGCGTTCGATTTGTCTATCTTTGTATCTAACGCAGAAAGCAGTCGCATACGCGGAAGCCGGGCTATCGCAAAGACGACCACATGTGAGGAATCTCTCCATCGCAGAGGCGAACGCATACGTTCAACGCATGGATGTTGTGGCCATCAACCGCATGCGTCCATCGCATAGAAGTCGTGGCCGTCAAATGAATGTGGTCTCGCAGAGAGATTGTGGCTACATAATGATAACCATAATAGAGGGATGAACGCAAGGTTGGTGGAATGCAAGCATGAACACATACCTCGAGAGAATCAAAAGATGATGTTGAAATTTCACCTACCACGCCGTTAGCAATAGAGATTCAGAAAAGGACCATCATGCCACGAGTGTCAGATTCACAGCAGGTCCATTAATGTGGTCGGTGATCAAGCTCATAAATAGAAGTTGTTGAGCAGAATTTCAAATCATCCAAGGTTTTTTGCCTGAGGGCGGATCCCTGTGATCCAGACCAAAGCGTGAGAATATAGTCTCGAGAGTTCTTCATCCCTTCAATCATTCCGAGTGACGACCAGAGCCTTTGCTGGAGCTAAAGCTCAAGAGAGTCTACTCCACCGCCCATCCATGGCACCACCGGTAGCCTTGACACACATCTACTAGAAGCAAGACATTGCTTCCAGCTAGCCCTCCATTTCTCTTCTTTCCTTGTATTGTATTACATTTTGGCTTAAGGAATTAATACATTTTGTGATCAAGGAATTTCTATATTTTCCTTCGATTCCATATCCATCTTCATTTACTTAGCATCCTTAACTTTCATTGCATCATTAAGTAACACTGCTAGAGTATCACATACTTAATCATGTGACATAGGAATATGAAGCATGTAGCAAACCATCGGGAGGTGTGCGCGCAAGTATTGTGAGAAAACCTTATTTGCTTAGTGTGAAGCTATGGCAACGCTTGTCTATAAGCGGATGCAATGCTTGTCTATGAGTAGAATCAACAACAACTAACTGCCTGGGAGGGTAAGTGGTTGGTCGCATTAAGCAATGTAAGCAAGTGTTCACTAGGGATAGGAATAATTTTACATAAGCCAGGTTTATGCGATTACCTCATCTTATGAGCGCATCATTCATGATTCAGGCATACTTAGGAGAGTAGTCTAAAAACCAAATCTAAGTCTCGGGAGAGTGGATTGGATCGCATAAGCAAGAATGGGGAACTTAGGAATAAGCTTCGTATGCTACTACACATCGTATGCACCCTTTAAGTAGGATATGGTGGTATGCGGTCATATAGAGCCTTAGAAATAGGCTTCTCGACACTATCACATACACATCGCATGCATCTACGTCAAGTGTATATAGCATGATTGCATAGCTTGCGTTGGCTGGGGTTACCCCTGTAGTCAAGCTTAGTGTTGTAGTGAAGACATCCTCGCCTTTTCGTTTATTTATCCATGCATTCTACTATGCGTCAACAGTTGCCATGTCTCTACCTCTCAGTCATATTCCCACCGCTTAATCTGTTAGTTAGGAGTAGGAGTAGTTTATAGCTTTTAACCCCCATCATTCTTTTATTTCTTCGCCACAAATACATTATCACATAACATTTAGCTACAAGTCCCTGAGTTCGACCTCGGATCACCCGAGAAACATGCGTTCTCGTTATCCTTGGTGAGAGCGCAAGAAAACTTGGGACAGGAACGTATGGTCATTGCATATAAGATTAATGCATACATTCCATTCCAATGCATGACCACCGACGCATGAGAACAAACGCATAACCTAAGACATGCATCGCATATTGCATTATCGAATTCATGTCACCAAGATTTTTGGCGTCGTTGCCGGGGACTTGGCAGCTAATAGTTTGTTGAGTTTTGTGTTTTTGCAGACAACCTTTTTACCTTGGGAGTATTGTAGCTTGTGCGACCAAGTTGCAAACAATATTGAAGTGTAGGCGATGAACCGAAAGCCAGTATTGACTCCACCATCTATATCGCCTTAAAATATTCAATGAAGTTTAAGTCAACATGGTTTGCTCAAAACTCATGTTGACTCCGCCATCTATCTCTTGAGCCCGTATCACCAGGCGTCGAGCAAAAGACGTTAAATGTTACGCTACCTAGAGGCAACCAGGAGTTTGAATTTCTTTTGCTTTGCCTTCTTTGTTTTGTTTTGCTTTGTTTCTAATAAAAGAGAAGTTGACTTCATTTATTTTCCTTAGGAATCAAAATTTCTACTCATGAAGGAAGGATTTCAATTTTTCATACTTGTGCCTAAAAATCTAGGGGAATTTTTCGGTTCTCACTTGCCCCCCCCCCCCCCCCCTTTTTTTGTCCTTAGCCTTAGTTAAAGGAGCACTGACAATGCATGTCTTTTAAGTTGGGGGTGGGCAAAACATGCTTTGGGTGATATGTTTTTTTTAAAAAAAAAATCTAAAAAATTTCTATCATGATAAATGCTTGAATGTTTGCTCTGTTTGTCGTCTCCTTTCAATGGAAATTTGATGACACACTCAATAGGTTGCTTGTTCTTAAAAAGGAGTTATTTTCAGAATTTTGAGCCTTTTATAATTTTGATTATGCCAACCATGTAAAATGCACCTAAGTTGATTTTTTTTTTGTTTTAAGTTCTTTAAAGTCTTAGAAACGGATTATCCATCTTGAATTTTCATTGTCACCTCGAAAGTCCCCCTATTGGCTTGAGAGAAACTTTTAGTGCTTGAGAGTAAGACTAGACAGTGAGAAAATAGCAGCCTTGTGTGTGAAAAAAAAAAAAAAAAAGAAGAGAATTATAGTAGTTGCTCTTCTCTTGCAAAAAAAAGAAGGAAAAAAGTTCATAAAAAATGAGGCATAACCGGTGTGCCTGCAAAAAAATATTATGATTGTGCATGGATTGAGGTGAAAAGAGCTACCTCTACTGTGTCCGTTTAAGACCCACGAGAAAAAAATGATAGTTTCCCAGCGGTTGAGTGTGAAAGCTAGCCCTCTAGGTAAAACAAATGCCTTTTTCATTTTGTGTGTGTGAGTTTTGGGCACTCCTAGATAGTATCGCTCTTTGATATGATGTAACAATATGTCTCAGGCTGATGATCGAGCCAGAGTAGAGGGAAGATGAATCAAGAGTAGGATAAAACTTTTTCAAGTACTTTTCGATTTACGAAAAAGTTTCGTGTCTTAGTGTTTCATTCATACATGGTTTCGATTGAAAAAGAAAATATCCTTTTATAACAGGTCTCAATTGAGTGATTTTTTGATTTTGATATCTGATCCGGCCGTTAAGACTGTTGAGAGTAGAGAAAGGATTCGACAAATAGAGTTAATGAATGCTTTATCAAATTTATGACCGAGTGTTATGATATTGCTCGAGATGATCAAGTCTTAAGTTAGCAGTGTTTGTTAGCTCTCAAAAAGAGCTATTATTCCTAGCTTAATTCTAGCTCGTTATCGGATTTACATGTTCATTTCTCTATTTTGTAGATACTGAGTGATCATGAGGTCAAATTGGTGATTTGGAGCAAAACAAGGTTAAATTGAAGAAATTAAGAGATGATTTAAGCTTCCGAGCTTAAAAGGAATTGAAGCAACCAAATTACCATTGAGTTCTATCGAGTCAAATTCCATCAAGAAAATAGGTACTGAGCACCAAGGAAGTGAGCAGCTAGTATCAAGTAGCAAGCAATGAGTATCAAGTATCTGGCAGAACACTCAGCGTTGTGACGCTCTGAAATTAAATCAATGCAAGCATTGCAATGCACATCGACACTCGACACTCAATGCTGCAAGGCAGTATGCTCAGCGTTGCAATGCGCTCTTTATGCATTGCAACGCTACGGCAGTTGACGCAAAATTTACGCTCGCGCGAGGCAAGCAAGCGTTGTAACGCTACTTTGCAGTGTTGCGATGCTGCAAGCAACCTATAAATAGAACATTGATGTTCAGCAATCAAAGAGGCAACAAATTAAAAGTTACAGCTGCCAAATGCTTTTGTTCTCAAAATAAAGCAAATTCTGAGAGTTTAGTTTAGTTTAAGAGCCATTGAAGCCAAATTCCTGATCGATCTTCATCATAGTAAGCCTTGACTCATTCATCTGATCATTGTAATATGCCTTTTAGAGGCTAAGTAATTTTCTTGGGATAGTTTGTATGTCTTAATTTTTGAAGTTACTATTTAATTTATTCAATTGTTGTGAACCCTTTGGGCGGATTTGATTTATTAATAATAGAAATTTGATGAATTTTTCTAACACCTAATTTATTAAATTTATTGTATGAAAAATCATTCTAGCCTGTGCATAATTGAGTGATTAAGTTGCACATATTAGGATCACATGTTTAGTGTCTAGAATGGCCAAATCCATGTATGCCCTAGTATAATCTTCCCAAATAAATCACGCTATAAGATCTGGCTTTTCGGCTTGTAGTGTGTCTTGATAATTGAACCTTTTACTTAATGCTTTTTAGTTTTAACTCGTAAATCGCTAATAACTGGTAGAAATACAAGTTATTATAGCTCAAATAAGTAAAACATTGAGAGAAAGCAATGGCAAAATAGGCAATATCATGTCTGAAAGTTCTAAACTGAAAGGAATTACGATCGTGAGTGCTCATCGCATAAAAGAAGTAAATTTACCTATTTTGTGCAAGTACAATGCGATTGTGCATATGAGATTGCGATCGAAAGGCACAATTTTTCAGCATGCTTGAAGTTGCAATCGCAACTCATGCGATCGTGAGAAGTTTTGTTGAATAGTTGATCGCATAAAGACCTCACATCAAGGAGACAACATAATAAATCGTGATGGAACAGAAAGCTGATAACAGTCGATTCTGAATTTAGTTGACAAGCCGTTAAAAGCCACACTGTAGCAAGTACATTGAACTTTCGGTGACCTATAAATGATGAAACAGAGTAGAGAAATTAATGTTGTCCAACATTGCAATCATTTGTAAGAAAATCTACTTCACCTTGAAATCTATAAATACCGAAGGCCACGGTGAGAAAGGGGTCAATTAGTCCATTCATGCACATACTTATACATATATATAGAGGACGGAGAGAGCAAGAAGACGAGGCAAAGTCAAAAGAAATCGCACCCGGACAGATCGAGAGACTGCCGGAAAGCAATACAAAGTAGAGAGAGCCAACCCTTGTGAGAGAAAGAATCCATAACTAGAATAGAGTTGATGTGATAAAGAGTAGTGTAAAAGTCCATGGGAAACAAGACATTGCTTACTGGGCTTGTTATCTCTCAAATCCATTTGTTATTTTGTATTAAGTACTTTATTTACAGAAAATGGAATCTTCATTTCGATTTATGTTCAATCTCTCCACACCATGCATGAGTAGCTAAATTTCTGAATGGGTTAAGAAGTACTTAGCTAGCATGACTTAAGATTTACATTTAATGCGATCATCTTGTCTTATGTATGCATCATTCACCCTTTGGACATGCTTGGGAGAGTAGTCTAAAGATAGAATCTAGGCTTGAAAGAGTTGGATTAGAATCTAGGCTTGAGAAAGTTAGATTAGATCGCATAAGAAAGAGCAGAAACTTAGGAATAAGTTCTATCTACTATTTACATATTGCATGGGCCCTAGAAATACGAACGGTGGTATGCGGTCACCTTGTCTTATGAGTACATCATTCATCATTTGGACATACTTGGGAGAGTAGTCTAAAGACAGAATCTAGACTTGGGAGAGTCGGATTAGATCGCATAAGCAAGAGTAGAAACTTAGGAATAAGTTCTATCGACTGTTTCGCATATACATCGCATGCGTCCTAGAAATAGGAATTGTGGCGTTCTGCATTGAGAAATGTAGTACTGATATTTCTGTATAGCATTATTGCATAATTTGTACACAATCTTAGGAAGTGATAGCTAATCCCCATCTCAACCACTTCATCATAAACTTATTGTAACCCTACACTTTCATCACTCCATGTTCAACTCCGTCGCATAGGAAAAATCTAAATCAAAACACTATCCACTTCATTTTTTTACCACCGCAATAGAATCAAAGAGTCTGTCGCATATCTACTTAATAGTCCCTGTTTGCGACCCTAGACTTACTAGGATACCTAAGAAGCCTTATACTTGGGCCTTTTCAAGAAAACTTGCATGATCACCGTATAACACACATCATCGCAAACTCACACCATCACATCATAATTTTAAGCATCAAGTTTTTTGGCGCCGTTGCCGGGGACTACGATATAGATTGCACTAACATTAAACCTCTTTGATTTTTTTTGTAGCTTTCGACCTTTGCGCATTCATATTCCTTCAGTAAAGGAAGAAGCAAGTGTCGCATGAGCAAAGGACACCCTCCTAAGCCCAACTATGACCCAGAGATCGAAAGAACTTTTCGTACAAGACAAAAAAATAGACATCGACAACAAGGAAGAACTCACATAATGGTTGAACAACCTAAAGAAAGAGTCGTAAATGTAAACAACATAATGGAAAATCCTATCCTACTGGAAAATGATCGCAATAGACCAGTCTAGGACTATGCGTCACCAAACTTGTATGATTTCTCCCCATGAATCATGAGACTAACATTGGATGGATCAAGGTTTGAGATGAAGCCGGTAATGTACAAATGATACAAACAGCAGGATAGTTCGAAGGACATCATGGTGAAGACCCACATTCCCATTACGAAGCTTCATTGAAATTTTTAACACTTTTTTGTTCACTAATATCTTCGTTCAAGAAGTTCGACTCATGCTATTTCCATTTTCACTATGCGATAAAGCAAGAAAATGGGCATACTCCCTCAAACCAGGAGAGATAACTTCATAGGAACAAGTTGTGGAGAAGTTTATGAAGAAGTATTTCCCTCATATAGAGGATGCCAGAAGGACGAAGTTAATCACCAATTTTGAACAAGAAGAAGATGAATCGCTTGTTGACACATGGCGAGGTTCAAGAGATTAGTGCACGACTGCCCGCACAATGGATTGCTGGATTGCCTCCAAATGGAGATTTTTTTATCATGGACTAAATCCTGCATCGCAGATAGCTGCGGCAGCAGCAGGCGGTCTACTGGTCAAGACTTATGATGAGGCAAAGAACATTCTTGACCGCATAACGAAAAACCATGAAGATTGGCAAGAAAGCGATCAGAGAGCAAAACCTAGAGAAGGTAACGCAAATAATGGCGCCATCGCATCTTTGCAAAATCAGATGAATGTGATGATAAGTTTGTTACAGGGCATCGCAATAAACAATCCCGGAGCGCAAAAAGGGCAAGTCAACACGATAGAATAGACAAGCACCAACTGTGCTACATGTGGAGAATTGCAATCGGTTGAAGAGTGTCCATGCAATCCTCAGTCAATCTACTTTATCAAGAACAACACTTTTTCAAATACATACAACCACGGGTGGAGAAACACCCTAATTTTTCTTGGAAAAATAACCAACAACAAAGCTATCAACCTATGGCGCAAAAAGAAGGACCACTAGGATTTTTCCAAAGAACCAACAGTCAACAGCAACAACAAGCCAACAGCTATCAAACACCGCCATCATCCTCTCTAGAGAACCTGTTAAAATAGTACATCGAAAAGAATGAGACGGTCCTCCAGAACAAGGCGACTTCCATTCGCAACTTGGAAATCCAAGTAGGCCATATTGCAGGAGAGCTAAAGAATAGACCATAGGGGACACTATCGAGCTCAACTGAGCTCCCACGCAACCCAAGGAACACATGGAAAGAACATTGCCAAGAAGCCACCCTGAGAAGTGGAAAGATGACGATAGAAGTTAGGAAGGAGCCTAGCAGGACCCATTCAAATGCGATGAAATCAAAGAAACCATTGATGCAAACTGAGTCAGATGAGCCCGAGATTATGGAACCTAGAGTTGCGACCACCTCTAAGCCTCTAAACCATGGAATAGTGAAAGTATTGCTACCTCTATTCCCTCAAAGATTGAAAAAGAAGCAAAACGATGAAGGTCAGTATCATCGCTTCCTAGAAATATTAAAACAACTACACATCAATATTCTATTTACAGAAGCGATAGAGCAGATGCCGAAATATGCCAAGTTTTTTAAGGATATGGTGTCGAAGAAAATAAGCACAGGAAAATTCGCCACGGTGGCATTAACACAAGAATCAAACACTATAATCCCACCGAAGATGTGTGACCCAGGCAGCTTTACGATACCCTGCTCAATAGGAGGGATCTACATCGGTCAAGCATTACGCGATCTTGGGGCAAGCATAAATTTAATGCCTCTTTCAATCTTCAAACAATTGAATGTAGGATAGCTGACACCCACGACGGTGACTCTCCAACTTGCAGAAAGGTCCCTAGTACACCTTGAAGGAAAATTGAAGGATGTCTTGGTCACAATCGACAAATTCATTCTACCTACAGACTTCATCATTCTAGACTATGAAGCGGATAAAGTGTGCCAATTATATTGGGACGGCCATTCTTGTCTACAGGGCATGCCCAAATAGATGTGCACAAAGGAGAGATCACAATGAGCATCAATGGAAAGAAGCTTAGGTTTAACATCATCAAGGCAATGAAGTTTCCAAAAGATGAAGGCCTATCAGATTCTGACGATGAACACACTTGCGATGAAGATTTGGAGTCCGAAGAAGAAAATGAAGAAAGAAAGGATGCGACAGAATCCTTAGAAACTTGCCATGTAATAAAAGAGACAATGAACAATGAAGAAAAGTTGAATTTGAATGAAGAGAGAAAAACATAGAAACCTTTCTTAGAGCAACCACCTACACTGGAGCTGAAAACTCTGCCAAATCACTTGAAGTACGTTTTCCTTGGCCAGAATGAAACCTTGCCAGTAATAATATCCTCTACGTTACCAGAAGAAGAAAAGAATACACTGCTCAGTATTCTGAAAAAATATATTAAAGCGATCAGATGGACGCTCACATCATATACCCTATCACCGATAGCACATGGGTTAGCCCCATGCAATGCGTTCCCAAGAAGGGCAAGATGATAGTAGTCCCCAATGCAAACAACGAGTTAATCCCCATGAAGACCGTCACTGGCTGGTAGATTTTATGGACTACCGGAAGCTCAATGCGGCGACAAAGAAGGATCATTTCCCTTTACCTTTCATTGATCAAATGCTCGACCGACTAGCAGGGAATGATTATTTCTGTTTACTTGATGGGTATGCCGGCTATAATCAGATTCTTGTACAGACAACAAAATTTGTATTGCGTTAATTAGTAATTATTTATACTTTGTTAATATTCGATACAATTAGTACATATTCACTCTATTTTTTGCTTGTGCCTTTCTCTTTATCATCCTTTGTTAATACTTGCAATGTTCTTAATCTTCTACTTTTGTGTTCTTTATTGCGTTGCTATGATATATTATATGTTTGTACTTAGAAACATTTCCCATACTTCGTAAATTCTGAATAACACTTAGTTAATTCTTAGTTTAGCAGTACTTTACCTTTTATCTTTCAAAGTTCTGCTCAAACCTTCTTTTTGAAAATTTTATTCTATGTGTTTGTCTAGTCTATCCAAACAACGCAACGAGAATCTTGCTCATCTTTAAATTTGGGGGTGGGGAAGGTCTGAGTAGATAAGATCAAGAATATGCAGTATTTAAGAAAATGCGTTCATTTTCTATGAAAAAAAACAAACAAACAACAATTTTTTTATACAAAACTCCAATGTGAGCGCAAGGGAAAACCTTAAAAATGTTCCCAACCTGATAAGAGTTTAGTTGTGAAAGAAGCCTGCTCGTAGTTTGATGTTCGTATGACACCCGTAGAAGCAAGCCAAAACGAAGGTGGATTTCCAAGATCAATGCAGTATGAAAATAAAAGAAAAAAAAAGAATGCAAAAGACAACTTCTCTGAATATCATGAGTTAAAGTTGAGATTGGCACACAATCGTAGTTGGATGTTTGCATGACACCCGTGGGAACAAACCAAAATGAAGAGTGTAACCATGATCAACAATCTCTATTAATTGGCGCAAAAGTTTTGACCATTGTATATAGACGCATCAAGTTGTTTTGACAAGGAAGAGATAAACATTCTATTTTGAAAACTAGAAAAGCATCTTTGAGCAAAATTTTGTTATATAGAAGAATAAAGTACGGCTTGTTAAGAATTAGCAAGGATAGGAAGAAATTGCAATATCAAGGAATGTGCCTAAGTGTAACATTCAGAGCAACCAATTGACGCATAAATATAGGATAGGAATTGAGCATTACTTCCTTAGTAGAAGATATGCTTGAGGATAAGCATATATCTAAATTTGGGGGTGTGATAACTTGTAGAAATACAAGTTATTTATGCTGCCTTATCTAGATATTGTGGCCAAAAGAGAATAAATATGCGTCAATTGTATGAAAATTAGCTTAGAAATACAATAATTATGAATTATCACAATTACACCAATTAACATCATTAAGATGGAAGAAAAGGAGATTTCTATTCTGTTTTGCAGGAAACCAAGTCGCCACTTGCGATTAAGGCTCAAGACAAACTGAACAACGCATCTTTGTCACATTGCGCCCGTCAATCAACAATGAAGAGACGATTAGTGCAATGACGGTGCAATGCGGCAGTCGATCCAGAGCTGAACTTCAACCGCATGCGGTAATAAAAACAACACTACATGCGAGCACCTGATCGAAAGATGCAGCTGAGAAACACAAACGCGGAGGATTGTGGCACGTGTACAACTAACCGTTGTGCTGATTTGACAACCTGATTGCATAACAGAAGGAATATTTATTCCTCCATCCTCAGAATTTCCATAACAAAAAGTGGGGTCCACGAGCCAAGAGTCAAAGCTTTTCACCTATAAATACCCCCATAGACTTCAATGAAAAATATACTTGATACGGGGCTAACTAATGCTAGATTGTTGAGAGAGAGGCTGAGATGAGTGCTGATCGAAAGAAATCCGGGAAGAGAAGAGACAAGACCGAGAGGTTGATAACTTGTAGAAATACAAGTTATTTATGCCACCTTATCTAGATATTGCGGCCAAAAGTTAGTGAATATGCACCGATTGTATGAAAATTAGCTTAGAATTACAATAATTATAAATGTTCGCAATTACACCCACTAACACCATAAAGATGGAAGACAAGCCAAATTTTACTCTGTTTTGAAGGAAACCAAGTCACCGCTTGCGCTCGAGGTTCACGAAAAGCTTATCAACGCATCTCTGTCACATTGCACCCGTCAATCAATAATAAAGAGACGATTACTGTAATGACGACGCAATGCAACAATCGATCCAGAGCTAACTTTCAATCGCATGCGGTAATAAAAACAACACCACTTGCGAATTCACAATCGAAAGATACAATTGGGCAACGCAAAAACGGAGGATTGAGACACGTGTACAACTAACGGTTGTGTAGAATTGACAGTCTGACTGCATAACAGAAGGGATAATATCCTTCCATCTTTGGAATTACCATAACCATCAGTGGGGACCATAAGGCCGGAGTCAAAGACCTGCACCTATAAATAACCCATAGATTTTAGAGAAAAGGTATGCTACTTGATACGGGGCTAAGTGCTGCTAAATTATTGAGAGAAAAGGTTGAGCTGAGTGCTTAAGTGAAGAAATTCGGGAAGAAGATGAGATAAGGCCGAGAGGTGAATCTCAGATCTAACCTGCCATATACCCGATCGGAAGCTCTGTGCATAGATCTTTGCTGCCGGTGGAGCAAGCCTGAGAGGGAAGCTCTTCCTACCATCAAATTCATCCTATCCAGCAAGTAGATCTCCATCGAATCTGTGCCAAAACATTGGCACTTGTTTGTATCTGTTCTGTCTCTTCATCGTTGTATTTCACCATCTCTTTATCTCTTCATTCACACACCATGTATCAAACGCTTAATAGAGATATTAAATGTTTCAATAGCTTTCATATTCCGTTCTCTGTCTATTTCCGTCCACCCATTAATCACTTTCTCCATGATGTTTTCTTAATTCCCTGATAGTTAATATGAATTAACCAAGGACTTAATATGTGTTAAAGATATAAAATGTGTTTAGCTAAGGCATGCTAGATGGCATCTTCACCTATGAGAGCATAAGTGAAGATGCCATTCTGATCTATCGAGAGAAGGTCAAAAGAATGTGTTAACTAAAGCGAGTAGTACTTCCAGACATGGAAGCAACCTTGCGTTTATTACATTAGTCTCTATTTCACCACAGACATGTGGGAGCGTGGCCGATCACTGAAAGGTGTACGCCAAGAGAAGAGCGGAACAGTATTTGTAGCTTCAACGCAAATGAGAACTTGCGGTGTTTATATTAATTGTCTTTTACTTTCTATTCTGTTCATAAGACTTGTCGCCGCATTCCACGTTCTTTGCATAACCTTCGCAGCCAACCTTGACCCTAGCATCTTGTATCATGAGCCTGTATCTTGTATTATCTAGATTAGGTTTACTGTATTTCATTTTATTGTCACATTTTTACTGTTTTACTTTACTTGACCGCAATTTTAATACTTGTACAAACATAACTTTAAAGATTGAAAAACCTGGTCACATATATCATGAACATCTCACAATAATCTAAAACAGTCCCTGTGTTCGACCTCGGATCACATTGAGAAACTTGTGGTGGAATTACACTTGGTTCCATCGTAAGGAAACTTATGACAATGCATGGCATACTACATGAACATCCATGCTTAATGCATATCTAGAAGTAGTATTGCATCATTCAAGCATAAAACATCATACATTCCAATGTTAGCGTATACACGTCAACAGACGTGAGTCTCAGTGCTATTCTGCCAGATCCCCACTGTGAAGCTCTATACTCTGATCCCTGCTACCGGTTGAGCAAGCCTGAGAGGGAAGCTCATCTTCCGCACGATCCATCCATACCAGCAAGCAACTTTCCATCCAGATCGACGCTAAAACCTTGGCATTTATTTGTATTTGTTTCTCACTCTATTCATCACTGTATTTCATCTTTTTTATCTCTTCATTCAAAAATCATGTATCAAACGCTGAATAGAGTGTCGAGTTGAGTATCACACCACCAAGAATGTTACCTTGGTATTCTCGATGTGAGAATCCAAAGGGTGGGCTCTGTGTGGACTTGGTTTGAGGCAAAAAGAAGGTGGAAACACAATCGTGTAAACGGCTGAGCAAGTGAGAGATGGAAAAACCTTTCATATAGGTCGATGCCCAATCATTTTGGAAAAGCTAAGTGATCATCTAGCAAAAGCTATGCGATCGTTTAGCTCATTGTTTAGCTTAGTGTCTATGCCTAAGAACACTCCACGATCGTTTAGCTAACTCCAAGTTGTCACTTAGTAAATCTCATTTACTTGACAACTCTTTCGTGAGAATTTTTTGAGATTGAAAATCTCAAATCTTTGCTTCTTACTAAAATTAGGAAAACATTTTTCCTTTTATCTCACGGTTACCATGAAACCACCAATAACCTCCCACTCAATTGGTTATTAGAGAAAAAAGAGATAATTATCCAATAATTAATATTATTATAAATATAAATGATAACTAACTTAACATAATATACTTAGAACCTATAGTTTTAATATTTCATCTCATGAAACATATAAACCATAGCTCCTTTTCTATTCTATGACACTTAATGTAAATCTCATTTACATTAATCCTCCACTTGATGTATCTCATACACCATACTGATCATTTCATATACAATTGAATTATCTCTTGTCAATTTGAACATTTTAAATCAACACCAAGGATTAGTCCTCAACTTGAATTCATTGAGCTACCAAGGGGACCTTATGGACCTGTAGCTCGAAGCTCCAACGGTACGTGAATAACTGACTAACTCTTTAGTCATGGGATCCACCATCCGTTAACTGATAGGCACCTCACTAAAGACTAACAGCTGAACTCTCCTTACCACAGATATATTATGTGTCCATCTTAACCAATCAATAGTGCGACAACCCTTCACAGATCGCTCGTAAATATAGCTCGACCAATAACTGTTACGCCCATGTAGTTACATCTAACTTTTTAAGTACCACTGAATTCTCTAATGAACATAAGTCATAGTCCTACTATGACTGAGTCTCTTCCAAAGAGAAGCTGTGGCCACTATGTTCAAGCCCCAGAATCAGCCCTTAAGAGAGCAATCTCTCTACTTAGCCCTACTCGAGGAAGAAGTCGATTCCATCTTGTGTTTGATTTCCCAGCTCCCAAGTCAGACAAGTCCCCAAAAAGGTAGGCATGTTGAGTTGGCAATCTGGCCACTCTAACTCATACTAATCAAAGGACCACTCTCAAAGGCAAGAGTTCCCAAAACACTCAGGTTTGAGGTCGTGTCACCTATGGTCATTTAGGTGAGATGCAAGTCTCCAGTATCAACGGCGTTATATACAGAGTCTAGTCATCTCGTGGTTCGGTCTTATACAAACTCTTTGTATAGGACACCCCCGCTCGCATGTCTCCACATGAATGATCAGGATCTACCATCTGTAGTAGTTTACAACACTTGTAAACCTCTAGAAAGCGAGCCGTATCCATAAGGATCAGGTATCCCGCCAATCCTTATACTACAAACTTATTTAGGTTATCACGTAAGGCATGATCCACTTGTATATCACATATATATGCTTAAGTTTACATAAGATAACCATGGAGCTCTATTTAATGGATATGAGTAAATGCCAGAATGAAATAACTATTATTTTATTCATAAAACAATGTGTATCATTACAAACAACGAGACTCTGGGAGAATTAAGACACTAATCCCAACAATCTCCCATTTGTCCTAATGCCTCGGGAGACTAATGTACAATACAATATAAAACATGTACAATATACAATAAACTAGGGCATACTCCACTATCATCTCCTACTTGCCCTATATAAGATGTCGCATGTCCCACAGACCCAGACTCTCCAGGTGATCCTCGAACACTTTAGCCGTGAGGGCCTTTGTAAAGGGATCAGCAACGTTGTGCTTCGACGCAATCTTTGTGACCATCACATCACCGCGATGCCAATCTCCCTAATCAAGTGGTATTTTCGCTCTATATGCTTACCTCGACAATGACTCCAAGGCTCTTTTGAATTTGCCACATCCCCGCTGTTATCACAATGAAGAGTGATAGGAAAATCCATATTTGGAACAACTTTCAAATATGAAAGGAATTTCCTTAGCCAAACAGCTTCCTTAGTTGCTTCACATCCAACTACGTATTTGGCTTCCATAGTGGAGTCTGCAATGCATCCTTGCTTGATGCTTTGCCACACTATAACCCCTTCATTCAGAGTATACATTGACCACGATGTCGATTTGCGAGAATCTCTATCGGTCTGAAAGTCAGAGTCCGTGTATCTTGTAAGGATCAGATTCTTATCTCTATACATGAGAATGTAGTCCCTCATTATCCGAAGATACTTGAGGATCGTCTTGACCTCCGTCTAGTGATCTAATCCTAGATTGGACTGATTCTGACTGACAATCCCTACTACATAGCAAATGTCGAGTCTGGTACACAACATTGCATACATTAAGCTTCCTACAACTAAAGAACAGGGAATCCGTCTCATCTTCTCAACCTCCCGAGGTGTCTTAGAATATTGATCCTTAGACAAAACAATTCGATGCCTGAAGGGTAATAAACCCCTCTTGGAATCTCGCATCCTATACCTGATATACATTTGATCGATGTACGATACCCGAATAGGGCTAACCATTTGTTTTTACGATCCCGAATGATCTGGATCCCTAGAACGTACTGTACCTCGCCCAAATCTTTCATTTGGACCTAGGCAGCTAGCCATTTCTTAATGTCAATTAGATACCCTACATCATTCCTAATGAGTAGGATATCATCCACATACAGTACCATGAAAGCTACTGAGCTGTTGATGATCTTCTTATAAACATAAGGCTCATCAATATTCTAATCAAAGCCAAACGACTTGACCGCAGTGTCAAATCTTACGTTCCCTGATCTAGATGCTTGTTTCAGCCCATAAATGAACCTATTAAGCTTAGAAACTTTTTGCTCTTGATCTGGAACCATGAACCTCTTTGATTGAGTCATATAGATGGTCTCCTCAAGATTACAATTAAGAAAGGCAGTCTTGACGTTCATTTTCCATATTTCATGATCATAAAATGTGGCTATGGACAGGAGTATCTGGATAAACTTGAGCATGACAACAGGTGAGAAAGTTTCTTCATAGTCAACTCCCCCAACCTGGGTATAACCCTTTGCCACGAGTCGAGCCTTGAAGGTTTGCACCTTTCCATCTACACCTCTCTTTCGCTTATAGATCCACTTATATCCAATAGATCTTACCCCATCAGGTGGATCAAAATGCTCCCATAATTTATTGAAGTACATAGACTCCATATCTTGGTTCATGGCTTTAATCCATTCATCTTTGTCAACATCCTCCATTGCTTTCTTAAAAGACAACGGATCCTCGACCTTATCATTCGAAATGACATTTTGGGCTTCAATCTAACCCATTAGATACCAAAGATGGGCATTTTCCTTCGAAATGATCCCAGATATGGTCTTCTTCCAAGATGATCATAATAAGGAAAATGACATTTTACTTCGTTGCTTATGATCCTAGATATGGTCTTCTTCCAAGAAGATAGCATTTGTAGAAACAAACACTTTGTTCTCACTCAAATCATAGAAGTATCCACCTATCGTTTCCTTGGGGTAGCCTATAAAAAAGCAAACCTTCGAATGCAGTTCCAACTTCTTTGCGTTAGTCACTAACACATGTCCCAGACAGCCCCAAATCCTAAAGTGGCTTAAACTATCTTTACGGCCTCTCCAGAACTCAAAAGGTGTATCAGAAACACTTTTCGAGGGAACGTTGTTCAGGATATAGCATGTAGTCTCCACTGTAAAACCCCAAAACGAGTATGGAAGATGAGCATAATTCATCATAGACCGAACCATGTCAAACAAGGTTCTGTTTCTCCTTTCTGATACACCATTCTGTTGAGGTGTACCAGGGGCCAAGAGTTGGGATGCAATCCCATGTTCTATCATATAGTTTTGGAATTGGAGATCCATATACTCTCCACCACGATCAGATCGTAATGCTTTTATCTTCTTACCTAACAAGTTTTCAACTTCAGCCTTATACTCCTTGAACTTGTCAAGGGCTTCAGACTTAAGTTGCATTAGGTAGAGATACTCGTACCTTGAATAATCATCTATGAAAGAGATGAAATATTCATACCCACCCTGAGGTCTAACATTCATCGGACCATAGAGGTCTGAATGTATAAGCTCCAAAGCTTCCTTGGCTCTGTAACCTTTTCCAGTAAAAGGTCGTTTCGTCATCTTGCCTTCGAGGCATGATTCACATACCGGCAAAGAGTTTTCTTCTAAACTCTTTATAAGTCCACTTTGCACCAACTTCTCAATCCTATTGAGGTTGATGTGACCAAACATTAGATACCAAAGATGGGCATTTTCCTTAGGAGAAACCTCTGGTCTTTTAGTTTTTGTTGCATTTTAGTGTTAAACAAGAATTTTATGACTAACAGCCTTAGTACATATGAGTTACTTTCCATTGAACCATAATCAATCTCCATTCCATTCTTGAAAATAAACACTTTATTCTCAGAAAAGGAGACTGTATACCCTTGTTCAATGAGACAAGAAACCGAGATCAAGTTCCTCTTAATATTAAGAACTACGAAAACATTATCCAGTAACAGATAATGTTTCTTGTCAACAAATAACTTCAGCCCGCCTATAAAAATAGCTAAAACAACCTCACCAGTACTGACTCGTAGAGTCATCTCTCCCTATGGGAACGCTTGCCAGGAATTGAATCCTTGGTAAGAAGTACTGACATGATTGGTAGCACCCGAATCTAAGATCCAGGCAGAATCACCATTCTCTACCAAACACGTCTCCAAGACCAATAAATCAGATTTACTATCTTTCCTCCTCTTTTGGAGAGTAGTGGGATCAGTGTCAGAACAACTGACACTATGGTTTTGTCACCTATCCCTTTATGCTCGAAAAGTAAGAACTAACGTTCAAACATATCTTGCAACGAGTCCATGATCTCACGTGCAATGACCATGTGCTCAACCCTTTTGGCCAAAACATCAGGTATGTTAGCCAAAATGTGAAGTCGAGCCAATTAATTAGCCTTCATCCACACCCCATATGCATTATGAACACTTCGCGGTGCCTCAAGGGTCAGGACTTGAGGACACTCCTCAACCATGACAAATTCGAGGTCGTTTGCCACGAAATATGTTTCACATGATTATTTCCACTGTATATGTAATTGGTCATATTAAGAGCACTAAACGAAAATACTGACAATTTGCTGAAAAGAAAAACACATTGACCTACGTTAGGTTTTAAGAAAATACCAGTTGTAAAACAAATAACATCCAATAAGGTTTTAGCAAAACTAATATGAACCCCGTGTGACATCTAGTTTCACAATGATGCTTCAAAGGTTTAGGACAAAAGCTGCCAAAGGGAGGTCAATTATCCCTTCTCTGAATTGAGAAGTTCTCAACCAGTGATTAATACCAGAACAACTCTTGCTCCTATAATGACTAGCCATAATTGATTTGGCCAAGAGATCATTAACTTACTTAACAATCTCCCATAAGTGTGACCCGCCATTTTAGGCCATAGAGATCTGCCCCAAGCAGTCAATCCAAATGGAAAAATTCCGATTGGGACAAAACCTGAAGCGACCCTATCCATTTCTAGAGTTCACCTTGATCTCGACCAACTACACAAAACCCATTCAAAGGGGGATGCTCCTAGGGTGCCACGAGTGAGTACAGAATGATCTCACGGTGTGAACCAATGATAAAGACCATAGGACGTGTTGACACACACCCTTTACCCACTTACTATAAACACTCTCTCCGTCCACCTTGATATTGATTCATGCGAACACGATCTGAAGGGGGATGCTCCCAAGGCACCATGAGGCCAAGCATGAATCTCACGATGTGAACATTCATGGAGAAACGTTAGTGGAATCATAGACATATCTGATAATGGGAAAAAATGCACGTTATCATAGTGCTAAGTTCTTAAACAATGTTGGATTGTGTTGATGAAATATATTACTTTGCGTCTATTAAGCATCAATTTCGTAAATATTGCGGTCGCAAGTGTTCAGCGCATTAGAATATTGATTTTTGTATTTTTGTGCAGAATATGCGTTAACGCAATGCCAAGATTGGTCGAGCGCAACTTCACCACAAGGCTTTACATTGATCGTGCTCGCAAACATTCACCCGAGAAGCCACAACTTGGTCAGCGCAACATGGTGGGTGCATCTGGGTAAAAGGCCAATTAAGAGCGATAGGATAGAAAGTTGACAACAGTCGAATCCAGATTAAGTTGACAACTGATAACGGTCACAAAGTACATTCAGCTTTATCGGTAACAATCATTCGATGTGTCAATCGGGAATTAAAGCTGGATTTTGCAGACGATTCATCAAGGACTTTTTTAATTTTTTTTTCATCAACGCAAGTTCTATGACTTGCGGTAATCAATTTCTTCTCATTTCTCAATCATTCACCAATTAAAGAATAACACATTAAATTAAAAACAGTATAGAAATCCATGCAAGAAAATTTAATGAGTCTTAAATTCATAAAATCATGGAACAAATTAATAGAAGCAATAAATGACAGAATTCAGAAATTCATAAAGACAGGAATTAAGGAAAGCATTTAAACATGGATGTGAGATATGGACCGGAAGATTCATTTCCTTGAATGAGCACAATCCACACCTTTGCAGGCGATCCAACTTGCCTGCCCAATGTCCTTAGGGACAGTGCTCCTTTCCATTAGATCCTGGGGCTTCAGAGTTGCTGTGCAACATACCTGGTGTTCTATTTCTTAGCTCAGATGCCAGCTGGCCCACTTGAATCTCTAAGTTTCAAGACATTTGCGCCTGTATCACTGTGTCATTTTTGTCCATATATTGTTTTAGCAGGGACTCCAATGAGCTTCCAGAGGTGTTCAAAGATGAGGGTTGTTGATTATGCGATTGCCTTGGTTGCCCCTGATTCAAGTTATGGTGAAAAGGAGGATTCCCTCGACTGCCACTTTGATGGTTGCTTGGCCCCCCTTGGTTAGGATTCCCTCCCAACCAAAATTAGGATGGTTTCTTCAACCCGGATTATAGGTGTTGCTGAAGGGGTTTTTTGGATGGCGCATACTTGTTGGATATTCGATGGGCACATTTCTGCTACATGAGCCCCTCCACAATTAACACAACTTATTGCGGCCACTTGAGTCGGTGCAGTGGGTTGTGCTGATTGTTAGGGGATGGCTCCTTGATTGATTGCCATCAATTGGAGGATTGAGGTCACTGCGGCCATCTGTGTGGCCAAAGTTGTCATTATCTCCGCAAGGACAATGGCAGTGTCATTCTTTCTTCTTTCATGGCCTCTGCCTCCATAATTATCATCAATCCAATCATCCATGTTCCATGATATGCGGTCAAGGATGACTTTGGCCTGTGTATACGTTTTGTCCATAAAACCTCCTGTTGCGGAGGCCTCAGCAACAGCCTACGTCGATCTGTTCAGGCTATTGAAAAATGTCTCCATCAACATGTAATCGGGTATCCCGATATGCAGGCACTTTTTCACCAATCTCCTGAATTGCACCCAGGCGGTGCTCAGGGTCTCATTGTCCATTTGCTCAAAGTTTAGCACATCCTTTCGTCGCCTTGCATTGAAGGCTGGTGGGGAGAACTTCTTAATGAATCGCTCAACCAACTGATCCCATGATGTAATCTTGTTCGGCTCCAGTGAGTGAGCCCTTCTCTTGGCTTCATCCATCAAGGTGTAAAGGAACAGATAAAGTCTAATACCCTCAGGCGTAACGCCAGGTAGTGAGAAGTTGCCGCACATTTTGACAACATTGGTCAAGTGGGCATGGGGTCTTCACCTTGCAGACCCCCAAATTGCCCTGCGTTCTGGATCATTTGGAGCATGACCAATTTTATTTCGAACCTTGCGTACTCCTCTACTATAGGCCTCGAAATCCTAGGTGAAAAATCGTACAGGTTGGGCACCGCGTAGTTCCTCATGGGAATATTATGATCAGTGGCAAGGAAGACTGCCCTGCGCTGGTCATACTGCCCCTTGATTTCCTGCGGGTACTGCATTATCGTTATTATCTACCATACTAGCTGCATTCTTTTTCCTTGCTCGATTCTAGCGTGCTCGTGTGCGAAAGGTACGCTTGATCTCAGGGTCAACTTCGAATTTTGGTTCGGTACCAGTACTCATAAACTGTCAGGCTGCTCTCTGTATTGAACAACCAGTACAACGAGATCTGTCCTGGAAAATACCACAAACATACTCAAACAATAAACCGTTAACCAATCCCCGGCAGCGACGCCATAAACTGGATGGGAATAAGGTGCGATGCATTACCATAAACTTGTAAAGACATACAATGTATTCTAATCTTATGCCATACAAAACATGAATGAATGATGACTTTATCTTCTTTATGCGATACTACTTCTAGATATGCGTTATTTATGAGAATCTTTTAGTATACTATGCGTTGTCACAAGTTTCCTTACATTGGAACCAAGTATAATTCCACCGCAAGTTTCTCGATGCGAGGTCGAACACAGGGACTGTTTGAGGTTATTGCGTTACATTTGTGATATATGCGACCAGAGGTTTTTCAATTTATAAGAAGGTTATGTGTACAGGTATTTGAAAATTCGATAAAGTAGTAAGCGATAAAAATGCCATAATAAAGTAAATTTCGGTAAAAGTAGAGTGCGATAAAATAAACCTAAGCTATGATGATATAAGATACAGGTCTCATGATGTAAGATACTGAGGTTCAGACCGACTGGGAAGATTATACAAAGATTGTGTTATGTTGTGGCAAGTCTTATGTGTGAAACAGAAAGAGAAAAGGTAATTAGTACAAACATTGTAAGTTCCTTAATTGCGTTAAAGGCATAAGTACGGTTCCATTTTTCCCTTGGCATACACCTCTCGGTGATCAGCCGCATTCCCACATCTCTGCAGTGAAACAGGGACAATCCTAATGAATGCAAGGTTGATTCCATCTTTGGAAGTACTACTTGCTTTAGTTAACGCAATCTTCTAACCTTCTCTCGACATATAAGAATGGCATCTTCACTTCTGCTCTCACAGGTGAAGATGTCTAGCATGCCTTAGCTAAACATATTTATTTCTTTAGCACAGATTAAGTTACTTGTTTAATTCATACTAATCACCAAGGGATTAAGAAAACATCATGGAGAAAATGATTTATGGAGGAACGAAAATAGACAGAAAAGTGGAAATGGAAATGATCAAGACATTCAATAATACTATTTAGCTTCTGATACATGGTTGTGAATGAAGAGAATAAGAAGATGAAATACAATTGATGAATGAGAGTTAGAAACAAAAAAAAAATAAGCGTCAACGTCTTGGCATAGGTCTGGAGTGGAGAATCTCTTGCCAACGTCGATGGAGTGATTGGAAGGATGAGCTTCCCTCTCAGGATTGCTCAACTGGTAGAAGGGATCTAAGTTCAAAGCTTCTCGGTGGGGATTTGGCAGAATTACACTGAGACTCACCTCTCAACCTTGTCTCTTCTCTTCCCATATTTTCTCTGATCAACACTTAGATCCGCTCTCTCTCAATAGCCTCGTATCAATTATCCCCCGTATCAAGTATATCTTTCAGTGAATTCTTTGAGGGTATTTATAGGTTGAAGGCTTTGACTCTCTGACTTATGGTCCCCACTTTATTCTTATGGAAAGTCCGAAAATAGTGGAATAAATATTCCTTCTGTTATGCAATCAGTCCATCGAATATGCACAACGGTTAGTTGTACACGTGTCACAATCCTCTGCGTTTGCGTTGCTCATTTGCATCTTTCGATCGTGTGTCCACATGTGGTGTTGTTTTTATTACCACATGTAGTTGAAGTTCAGCTCTAGATAGACTGTCGCATTGCACCATCATTGCGTTGATCATCTCTTCAGTATTGATTTGACGAGCACAATGCAACGGAGATGCGTTGTTCAGTTTCTCTCTAAGCCTTGATCGCAAACGGTGACTTGGTTTCCTGCAAAACAGACTTGAAATATCCTTTTCTACCATCTTAATGATCTTAATGGGTGTATTTGCGATAATTTATAATTATTGTATTTCTTAGCTAATTTTCATACAATCGACACATATTTGCTCTCTTTTGGCCGCAATATTTGAATAAGACAGCATAAATAACTTGTATTTCTACAAGTTATCGATGATCCAGACTGCAGGTCAATTCGGAGGAAGGCGTGGCGAGGATCCGCACACTCACCTCTGAAGTTTTATTGAAATCTGCAATACTTTTGTGTTCTCGAGCATCTTTGTTGAAGAAGTTCGACTAACGTTGTTCCCAATTTCTCTCTGTGATCAGGCTAGGAAATGGGCTTATTCGCTCGAACCAGGAGAGCTCACTTATTGGGAGCAAGTGGTGGAGAAGTATATGAAGAAGTATTTTCCACCTCTCGAGAACACAAGACGAAGGAAACTGATTACTAATTTTGAACAAGACATGGACGAATCGCTCAGCGATGCTTGGGCGAGGTTTAAAAGGTTAGTCTAGGATTGTTCGCATAATGTGTTACCAGACTGCCTTCAAATGGAAATTTTCTATTATGGTTTGAATCCCGCTTCGTAGACCGCTACAAATGCGGCAGCCTCTGGTGGTCTGCTTGACAAAACTTACGACGAGGCGAAGAATATCCTGGACTGCATCTCCAAGAACCATAAAGACTAGAGAGAGAAACCAGAGATTGATACTTAAAGATTCTGATGGAAATAATAGTGCCATTGTTTCATTACAAAACCAAATGACCACAATGATGAACTTGATCCAAGGAATGGCGATCAGCAGCCCAACACCGCAAGGTGGGCAAATCAACGCAATAAGTCAAAACACCTCAAGGTGTGCGACTTGCGATGATGGGCATGCGATGGAAGATTGCCCATAAAATCCACAGTCTGTATATTTTGTAAAGAATAACCCTTTTTCAAACACTTACAACCCCGAGTGGAGAAACCACCCCAATTTTGCCTGGAAGAATCAACAACAAAATTTTCAATCTGTGGCACAAAAAGAAGTGCCACCAAGATTCTTCCAATGCAACAACGGTCAACATAGCAACCAAGCGAGTAGCTCACAACAACCACCTCAATCCTCTTCTTTGGAGAGCCTATTGAAGCAATATATAGAGAAAAACGAGACAGTGCTTCAAAGTCAAGCTACGTCCATCCGCAACCTCGAATTGCAAATGGGCCAGATTACGAGTGAGCTGAAAAGTAGACCATAAAAGGCATTGCTAAGTTCAACCGAACTTCAACGCAACTTAGGGGGGTCAGGTAAGAAGCAATGTCAGGTTGTGACATTACGCAGTGGAAAGACTGTGGAGGGAGAAAAAAAGGAGCAGAGTAGAACAACCTCCATCGCAACTGAGCCTGAGATTGCGGTAACACAAGAAGAAGAAAGAGAAAATGAACTAGTAAAACTTGAGGTTGCGTCAACCTCGAAGTCAAATGAAACGGGAACCGTGAAAGTTCAGTTACCACCCTTCCCTTAGAGTCTAAGGAAAAAGAAAAACAAAGAGGTACAGTACCAACGCTTCTTATCTATGTTAAAGCAATTACATGTTAACATTTCTTTCAGTGAAGCAATTGAGGAAATGCCTGCCTATGCCAAGTTTCTAAAGGACATGGTAACTAAGAAGGGAGGCATTGGAAAATTTGCCACGGTGGCATTAACGCAAAGTTCCAAATCTATTATCCCATCGAAGATGAGAGATCCTGGGAGCTTCACTATTCCTTGCTCCATAGGAGGACTCCATATTGGGCAAGCCTTGTGTGACTTAGGAGCCAACCTAAATTTGATGTCGTTGTCAATTTTTAAACAATTAAATGTAGGGCAACTTGTGCCCACATCAGTGACTCTCCAATTGGCTGACGGATCTCTGGTTCATCAAGAAGGTAAGGTGAAGGATGTGTTGATCACGATTGATAAATTTATTTTGCCAGTTGACTTCATCATTTTAAACTACGAGGCCGACAAAGATGTGCCCATCATTTTGGGGCAACCTTTTCTATCAACGAGTTGTGCTCAAATTGATGTGCACAAGGGAGAAATCACTTTGAGTATAAATAGACAAAAGCTCAAATTTAATATAATTCGTTCCATGAAATTCCCGGATGAAGAAGACCTGCAAGATTCTAGTGATGACCTGAATTTGATTGAAGAAGAAAAGTCTGATGAAGAGTGTGAAGAAGAGGATGTCAATGCATCTGTTGTTGCCTACAATGCGATTGTAGCAAAAACAAACAAAGAAGAAGAAATGATCGCAACGCAAGAAGTAAAATCAAAAGAAGGACAAAAAACAACGCAACCTTCCCTGGTGGAACCACCAACACTTAATTTGAAGACCCTACCAACCCATTTGAAGTACGCATTTTTGGGGAAAAATGAGAAGCTGCCAGTGATAATTTCCTCTGCACTCAATGAAGATCGGGAGAATGCGTTGATGAGCATTCTCAAGAAACATGTGCGAGTAATTGGCTGGACGCTCGCTGACATCAAATGAATTAGCCCCATGTACTACATACACCACATTCATCTTGAAGACGACCACAAACCAACAATTGAACATCAACGCAGACTTAACCCTGTTATGAAGGAGGTCGTCAAAAAGGAGATTATCAAGTGGCTGGATGCGGGCATTATCTATCCCATAAGAGATAGTACATGGGTTAGCCCAGTGCAATGTGTGCCAAAGAAGGGCGGAATGACGGTAGTCCCAAATGAGCACAATGAATTAATACTACATAGGATAATCACTGGATGGTGCATATGCATGGGCTACCGCAAGTTGAATGCAACCACAAAGAAAGATCACTTCCCTCTACCATTCATCGATCAAATGCTAGACAGACTAGCAGGGAATGATTTTTACTGCTTCTTGGATGGGTATGCCAGATACAATCAAATCATGATAGCTCTTGAAGATCAAGACAAGACCACATTCACCTGCCCATATGGGACATTCGCTTTTTGCCGCATGCCGTTTGGCCTCTGCAATGCGCCAAGTACGTTCCAAAGGTGCATGATGGCGATCTTTTCAGATTATCTCAAGGACTTAGTGGAAATATTTATGGATGACATCTCCGTTTATGGGAACACTTATGAAGTCTGCCTAGCCAACTTAGAGAAAATTCTGAAGAGATGTGAAGAGACGAATTTAATGCTCAACTGGGAAAAATGTCATTTCATGGTCAAGGAGTGTATAGTGTTGGGACATAAAGTCTCCCGGGATGGCTTGGAGGTGGACAAAGCAAAGATCGACGCAATCGAAAAACTTCCACCTCTAACCAGCGTGAAGGCTGTGTGAAGCTTCTTGGGGCATGCTAGAGGCTGATAGAAAATTTGAGTTTGACAACAATTGCCACAATGCATTCAGAATTTTAAAAGATGCGCTGATTACCATACCCGTCTTGATTGCGTCGGATTGGGCAATGCCATTTGAAATCATGTGCGATGCAAGCGGGTATGCAATGGGGGCAGCCTTAGCGCAAAAGAAGAAAACCATTTTGCACCCTATCGCATATGCGAGTAAAACTTTAAACCCTGCTCAGAAAAATTATACCAGCATAGAGAAGGAACTACTGGCTGTGACTTTTGCATTGGAAAAATTCATGGCATATCTGTTGGGAACCAAGGTACTCATTCACACTGATCACTCGACAATCAAATATTTAATGACAAAGAAGGACGCAAAGCCAAGGTTGATCAGATGGGTTCTCCTCCTTCAAGAGTTTGATATCAAAATAATTGATCGGAAGGGGACAAAGAATCAGGTTGCAGATCATTTGTCTGGAATGGAAAATCCTGAAGTTGACCGCAATGAGACTGAGGTGAGTGTCGTGTTCCCAGATGAGCAGCTATTCCACATAGAAGAATTGCCCTGGTATGCGGACATCGTCAATTATTTGGTTTGTGAACAATTCCCTGGAGATTACAATTATCATCAACACAAGAAGCTCAAGAATGAATGTAGACATTATTTTCGGATGAGTCAAATCTGTATAGGAGAGGTGCAAACCAGATTATTCGATTATACATACCAAATGTTGCTCAACATGCATATTGTCACAATGCCACGACTCACCATATGGTGGGCACTTCGGAGGATAACGCACCGCAGCCAAAGTTTTGCAAAGTGGATTTCTTTGGCCTTCATTATTCAAGGATGCGGCTGACTACGCAATGAAATGTGACCAGTGTCAACGCACAGGCAACATTTCATGGAAGAACGCAATGCCAATGAACACTATCTTGGAGCTGGAATTATTCGATGTATAGGGGATTAATTTCATTGGGCCATTCCCTCCTTCACATGGAAAGCACTATAGTTTATTGGCCGTCCATTATGCCTCCAATTGGGTAGAGGCATTCTTGCGGCGGTAGTCTCCCAGTTCCTCAAAAGAAATATTTTCACTCATTTTGGCACTCCCCGTGCCATCATAAGTGTTGTGCAAGTACAATATCCTTCACAAAGTGGCCACCGCATACCATCCGCAAACGAATGGTCAAGCTGAAGTGTCCAATTGAGAAATTTTCCAATTGAGAAATTAAGTTGATACTTGAGAAGGTAGTAAAGCCTTCATGGAAAGACTGGGTAACAAAGCTTGATGATGCGTTGTGGGCATACCGGACCGCATTTGAAACACCAATATGTATGTCCCCCTATGTGTTAGTATTTGGCAAGGCGTGTCATTTGTCTTTGAAGCTGGAGTATAAAGCATTGTGGGTGGTCAAGAAGCTGAATTTTGATTTGAAGAAGGCAAGGGAAGCGCGAAAAATGAAACAGGTCAAGCTAGAAGAATGGAGGAACAGTGCATATGATAATGCGAAGATTTATAAAGAGCGCACCAAGCGCTGGCATGATTAACGCATATGTGGTAAGAACCTTCAAGTTGGGCAAAAGGTCTTGCTCTTCAATTCACGTCTATGACTCTTCCCAGGAAAGCTAAAGTCACGTTGGTTCGGACTGTTCGTAATTCGACAAGTACTTCTGCATGGCATGGTGGAATTATCAAATGATGACGGAACCAACATATTCAAAGTCAATGGGCAGCGAGTAAAGGCATACCATGGAGAAGATTGGCATCGCCAAGTCGACTCCGTGGAACTGAAGAACTTTGAATGAAGAAGGAAGTAGGTGGTCCCTGCGTTATCAAATGATCGCAACTTATCAAGGACGCAAGTTTTGCGAAACCTCAATTCTTCAACTCTTTTCTCCACTACTCGAAATTTTTACTATATTCTCAAATCCTGATCTATCCTTATTTTACTGTCACTATCTTTATTACAAAAAAAAAATGATAACAAGTTTTATTTTGTTTAAAATAATTTGACCCTCTCTTTGTTTTTCTTGCAACGATCGAGGCACTGGATTGCAGAGATGTTATGCGACAAAGTATTTATCTTACTCCATCACCGCAACCCAAAGAAGAGAGATCGCTGCAAAGATGGATGCGTCAATACAATGCGGGTGACAGCGCAAAATTTGCAGGTGTACTCTTCTTTATCTTTATTTCCAATTTTGCACTATCACATTGCATTTTAGTTTTTCAAGTTTTATCACCGCATCCTCTTTAATCACCGCAATCATTTGACATAGATAAATTTAGTAGTTTACCACATTTTGTTCTTTGCCAAGTATGATTTCGATGATGAAAAATATGCTTCTATTTCTTTCATATATATTAGAGTCAGTTTAATCTTAAAATAGTCACTCACGAAATATTTCTAGAAGTTAGGGGTTTGCCAGCTTTCTTTCAAACTCTCTTTACAACGCATTTTATGACCATCACATGACTTATAAGGACATTGCCGCATTTTAAATTTGGGGGTGAGGTATTTATTTTCGACCTTGCTATACAAAAAAAAAAAATTAAAAATAACAACTCCACTGTCAACGCAATGGGAAACCCATGTTGATAAGAGTTAAGTTGTGAAAGGCACTTACTCGTAGTTGGATGTCTGCATGACACACGTGGGGGCAAGCGAAAACGAAAGTAAGTTACCAAGATCAACGCATAAATAAATGACCGTAACTTCACTGCCAAATAGATATGAGTTTAGTCTGAGAAAGAGTGCATTGCTCATAGTTGGATGTCTGCATGACACATGTGAGGGCAAGCCAAAATGAAGGCAAGGCACTCGGATCAGCGCAAGGTCAGAAAAAAATAACAATGAAGAAAACTTTTGTGCAAGAATAAATCATTTGACACCCCGGTGAAAAATTTTCTTTTTGAAATAAATCATGAGATGTTCCGGAATTTAGTAAAGTTCTTTTGAAAGTTAAGCTTGCAGTCCCTAGGTCTTAGAAATATTTTAAGAAGAGACTTGAATAAGACTTAAGAAAAATCAGGTATATAGGATTTGAACGAAGTATTCTTGAGAAATCTAGGAAAAGAACTTTGCGGTTTTGCTAAAGGTTAGCTTATGCTTGAGGCATTGTTTAAATTTAGGGGTATGATAACGGGCAGAAATGCACATTATCATAGTACTAAGTTCTTAAACAATGTTGGATTGCGTTGATGAAATATATTATTTTGCGTTCATTAAGCATCAATTTCGTAATATTGCAGTCGCATGCGAACGCGCATTAGAACTATTGATTTTTGTATTTTTGTGCAGAATATGCATTAACACAATGCAAAGATTGCAATCATAGAAATTCATTGGTCGAGCGCAACTTCACCGCAAGGCTTTGCATTTATCGTGCTCACAAACATTCGCTCGAGAAGGATCACCGCAACTTGGTCAGCGTAACATGGTAGGCGCATCTGGATGAAAGGCCAATTAAGAGAATGGGACAGAAAGCTGATGACCGTCGAATCCAAATTAAGTTGACAGTCGATAACGGTCACAAAGAACATTCAACTTTATCAGTAACAATCATTCGGCATGTCAATCATGAATTAAAGTTGTCCCATTTGTACAACCGGAAGAGAGAAGCCACCTTTCCTCATGGATGCTTTATAAATACCAAGTGCATTCTTCAGAAATGGGGTTCACCGTTTTTACAACCAGTTTCTTCTGTTCATAATTTCCTTTCCATTTTAAGGCAGAGCAAGAGAAGAGTGGTGGCACGGAAGATCGTCCAGGGCAACTCGAGAGAGAACCTTGGGGTGTAAGAGCTGAGAGCGGGCCAACTCTCACGATAGCGAGATTATCTTTAGAGCACGAGTAGAAACAATGTAAATGTCTGGCAGCAAGAAATTGCTACCAGACTCTTTATTATACTTGCATTGTTATTTGTACTTCATCTTCATATCTATTCGATGGAAGTTCTATTTCTAAATCTGCTCACTCTCTTAATATGCATGAGTAGCTAAACTAGTTGAATGGGTTGAGAAGAACTAAGATAACATGACCTAGAAAGTTCGTTGCTTGTGATTGTCTTGTTTTATGCTGTGCAAAATACCCTTTAGAGTTACTCGAGAGAGAGTCTAAATAAAGAACCTAATGTCTCGAGAGAGCTATGTTAGAATCTGGACTTGAAAGAGCAAGATTAGGCTTGCATAAACAAGAGATATGGACTTAGAGATAAGCTCTGTTTGTCAACACTGCATCGCATCCACCCTAGGAATAGGTATGATATTATGTGGTCGCATATTTTTGTGGATGTCATTTCGTCATCGCATAAATAGGAATAGAGGTTTATGTGTAAACCCTGTAGACTTATCGCATATATATCGCATGCGTTCTAGTATTAGAAGCCATAACATTCATGTCGAGAGGTGGTTTACTATTGTATGCATGTTGCATGATCACAAAGCATGAACGCATTCTAGGGAATGTTAGCCGAAACCTTTCTCAACCCGTTCACTGCATATTCATCGCATTTCCTATTTACCAACTATTTTCAAACTCCGCCGCATTTTTTATTTATCTTTAATCAATGCAATCAATAAACCAAACACTTTATTTATTTACCCGGTTACAACAAAGTTTTCATCAAAATTACCAACGCAATCTATTTTCACAAGTCTCTGTGTTCGACCCTGGACTTACCAGGAAACTCAGAGGAATTTACACTTGAATTTTGCTGGGGAAACTTAAGTGTGCAACGCAAGTTCATCAACGCATATCATCTGTATTTCCATTCAATAAAATAATGCATCAATATCAGATACATCTCATCCTCCCACTGAGTATTTTATAACCTAGAGTTTAGTTTACTTAGAAAAAACACGGCTAAGGATTTTAACTAAGTGACTTTTAGGTTTTTCCAAGAGTAACTTTTACCTTGGATAGTTAAACAACTTTTAATCATCATCCATTAAACTCTTTAACGAAGTCTTTGATCAAATGTCACATGCTTGTTGAAAATCTATCTAATTCACCTTTCCAGGTAGGTTCCAAGGTAGAGGTGTTCCGTTTCCATCAGCTTAAGAACCCCAGCCTAGTCAGAACCCGCCTTAGACAAAAGGTCCTTTATAGATAGATTTAAAACAAATTTAATCTTCTATGCCAACCAATTTAATCCTATCAAACCGATTTTAAAAGATTAATCTAGGTTAATAAACTCTTTAGAATCATTTGAACTTAGGTCTATCTCAATCCAATTTTAAAACCCTTTTAAAAAAACTTGAGTTCACTCTAAGTTCGCATGCAACTCTTTCTTATCGATTTTAGTTCTAATTTCCTTTATAACACTTATAAACGGAAAAAACCATAACGAAAATGCTAAGCTAACACATGCAAGACATTCATAACGATTATAAATAGCCTAAGTGTCATGCTCAATGCATTGTTCATTCATTGCTACTTCTTTTATGTAACATTTATACAAAACAACAATGAAACAAGCATAACATGCTTCCATTCACCCTTAGACTATAACACTTAAAATAAAAGGATGATGCATGATAATACTCACTACATGCAAAATATAACTCTTATATTTCATGATGCATGCACATGCTTTCATGTAATTTCTTCATGCTAGATTATAACATTTATGATGCATGATGCATAAATAATTGCACAACCTAAGGTGTGTTTTAAACTATATGTCAAACACTTTGGTATATAATCCATATATGACATGTATAATTAACAAATGTTGATGAACTGGGTACACTTGCCTCAAATCCACAAAAATTTAAAGCTAACTATTACAAAACCAAGGAGTCTCTGGTTCAAATAGGCGAACTGAGTCTTGAACCATTCAGGCGAAGCAACGCGTCACCAACCCTCGTGAACTAAACTCCCCGCGATCATCTACACGAAAGAACAAACAATTTGCTCTATCGTTTACCAAAGCTCCTAGAGCTAAACGATCGTTTAGCAATGATCGTGTACCTTTTACTAAGCGATGAAGCCCAAGGTATGTGATCGCCTAGCGCGCTCCGCACAACACCAGCCTGACGCAATCGTTTAAATGATTACGATGTGGAAAAACACCATCGCCTACACGATCGTTAGCGAGCGCCTTCGTATCGTATACCGCACGATCATGTAGGTAGTAACTAAGCGATGAAGCAAGCTAACTATGCAATCGTCTAGTGTGCACCTTTTACTAAACGATGACCATCATATGCTCCCACTACGATCGTCTACGTGACAGGGAAACCAACGCTACGCGATAGAGTAAACGAATTAACCCATCGTTTAGCATTAGCTAAATAATCATTTAGTAAATATTACACAATCGTATAGAAAAATCTACACGATCACTTAGATAAATCCTAACGATCGTTTACCTTAGGCTACAAGATATGACCAACTCTTGGTCTTCTTCCTCATTGAGAACTGCATCTCCATGCTTCGAAACTTCATCATGAACGACTCAACTATTTCAAACTCTTTGAATTATAGACTCGATTGCAAGATAATTACGCCTAAAAAACATAAGGGCCCTTACAAATTAACACTTTGTAATTGAAGAAAGTTTAAACAAAGGCAATTAAACCCTCATCCACTCCATCCACAAATTCATTTAACAATTAAACACAAATGTAGAAAACCCACCAAGACTATAAAAGAAGTTCAAAACAGAATTGAAATTTGGAATATCAGAACAACCTGTCTCTAATACCAATTGAAGGAAATCAAACACGAGGATTTCCATGAGCAGCAGAAAGATCGTTCAAAATTACAATCGTATATGAACTTTACAATTACAATCACAAACAAAAACATACGGTTATGCTAAAATACAGAAATTACAGCATGCTATACAAAAAATCAAGGATAAGAATCTACACACTTTTGTACACTCATCTTCAAGCTCCTTGATCACGAACGCTCAATCATAGAAACACAGTAACATACAAATGCTCATCCAACACGACTGCTACACTACACGAACACTGCGTACTCAAACTAAGCGATCGCCAAGGTCACGAACACCCTAAACACCATGAACGGCCTCCACAGAACCTCAATAGTGTCGAGTTAAGTATGACACCACCAAGAAGGCTACCTTGGTATTCTCGGTGTGAGAATCCATAGGGTGGGCCTTATGTTGACTTGGTTTGAGGTAGAAAGAAGGAGAAAACACAATCGTGTAAATGATTGAGCAAGTGGGAGATGGAAGAACCTATCGTATAGGTCGGTGCCCAATCATTTAGGAAACGTTAAGCGATCGTCTAGAAAAAGTTATGTGATTGTTTAGCTCATCGCTTAGCTGAGTGTCTATCACCTAAGAACATTCTAAGATCATTTAGCTAACTCCAAGCTATCGCTTAGTAAATCTCATTTACTTGACAACTTTTTCATGAGAATTTTTCGAGATTGAAAATCCCAAATCTTTGCTTCTTACTAAAATTAGGAAAACATTTTTCCTTTTATCTCACGGTTACCATGAAACTAACAATAACCTCCCACTAAATTGGTTATTATAGAAAAAGATATAATTATCCAATAATTAATATTATTATAAATATAAACGATAACTAACTTACAATAATATATTTATAACCTATAGTTTTAATATTTCATCTCATGAAACATATAAACGATAACTCTTTTTCTATTCCATGGCACTTAATGTAAATCTCATTTACATTAATACTCCACTTGATGTATCTCATACACCATACCGATCATATCATATACAATCGAATTACCTCTTGTCAATTTGAACATTTCAAATCAACATCAAGAATTGATCCTCAACTTTAATCTATTGAACTAGCAAGGGGACCTTGTGGACCTATAGCTCGAAGCTCCAACAATACGCGAATAACTAATTAAACTCTTTAGTCATGGGATCCACCATCCGTTAACTGCCAAGCACTCCACTAAAGACCGACAGTTGAACTCTCCTTACCACAAATATATTATGTGTCAATCTTAACCAATCAACAGTGCGACAACTCTTCACAGATCGCTCGTAAGTACAGTTCGGCCCATAACCGTTATTCCCCTGTACATACATATGACTCCTTGAGTACCACTGAATCCTCTAATGAACATAAGTCATAGTCCTACTATGAATAAGTTCTCTCTTCCAAAGAGAAGTTGTGGCCATAATGTTCAAGCCCCAGAATCAGCCCTTAATGGAGCAATCTCTCTATTTACCCCTGCTTCAGGGAATGAGTGAATTCCATATGTATTGAGTTCCCAGCTCCCAAATTAGACAAGTCCCTAAAAAGGTAGGCATGTTGAGTTTGCAATCTAGCCACTCTAACCCATACTAATCAAAGGACCACCCTCAAAGGCAAGAGTTCCCAAAACATTCAAGATCGAGGTCATGTCACCTATGGTCGTTTAGGTGAGATGCAAGTCTCCAGTATCAACGGCGTTATATATAGAGTCTAGTCATCTCGTGGTCTAGTCTTATATAAACTCTTTGTATAGGATACCTTCGCTCGCATGTCTCCACATGAATGGTCAGGATCTACCATCTATAGTAGTTTACAACACTTGTAAACCTTTAGAAAGCGGGCCGTATCTGTAAGGATTAGATATCCCGCCTTAATCCTTGTACTACAGACTTATTTAGGTTATCACGTAAGGCATGATCCACTTGTATATCACATATACATGCTTAAGTTTACATAAGATAACAATGTAAACTACAGACTTATTGGATATGAGTAAATGCTAGAATGAAATAATAGTTATTTTATTCATAAAACAATGTGTATCATTACAAACAATGAGACTTTGGGAGAACTAGGACACTAATCCCAACAGGTTCAACCTTGAGGAATCTGACCGCTACCTAGGAAAAAGGAAAACTTTTGAAAATGATGAGCTGGTGTCCCAGTGAGTGACTCATAGAAACAGTTCATCTCAAGCCGTTCATACACATTATTTAAGACATATAAACATGCTGGAATTAATCTCAAGTAACTTACGTAGTATCATACATTAATCCTAGCATCATAACCAAAAACACTATCAAACTTTAGTTGAGAGCGAGCTCTCGTAGCTCAAGCTCTCAATGTCCATTCATGGCCATGAGACCCATTCTTCGGTCCCATTATAATGATTGTGGCCAAGAGACCCATACTTTAGCCTCTCATATAGAACTACCTACGTGCACGTGGAGTATACTAAGTACAGTCAACACCTTAGGTATTTCCTCGGATACCTTCTATACCTTCGATTTTCGGTTTATTAGAATCGTAACATTCATAGAAGATTTGGGTACAATAAGCTTTAGGCATAGCACTTACCTAGCTTCCACCATAAAAGCATTATCACAATTCAACACGCATGCTTCACGAATTATAAACATGTAGTTTGGCAATACCTTATCACTAAACCTTAACATGCGCTAGACTTAGTAAAACTCATTTAAATAATGTAAAACATCATGCTTAAGAAATGCCATGAATCCTTTAAAAACATAATTATAAACTTTAGTTGCTTGGAAAACCTATAAACCCTAGCATGAAATCCATTTGGAACGCATGCTTCTTTTATATATATATTTTTTAAAACACTTAGTCACTCACGGGTCTATAGGCTTGATTTTTCATAGGCTTGGTAGGCCTCTCCAATGAATGTCGCTCCTACACATAAGAGTAAGAATTTTTAGTTACTATTGTGGTCTGCCTTTTGAGACTACTCTTTTTAAACCAAGCTCACACTTAGCAAGAAATTGCATGTTCGTCCACAAATTCCAGATTCAACTTCTAACGTCAATAACTCAAAACCCAGAACTCATTTTAAGAAAGTTACTTTTTCAAACATACTCATAATTTTGTTAACAAAGTTACCTCAAATTTTTAGTGTAAAACTCCTTGTGGTTTGACTTGGGCCTTTAAATCTTTCTCGAAGGCCCTAAACCGTAACTCTCTTCTCGAACAAAGATTCTAGGTTTAAATTCCAAAATATGTAACTCAAACCCCATACCTTATCTTCCAAAAGTTCCTTCTACAAACTTTCCTGAAATGGTGATAATAATAATACCTTAAAATGTCAGCTTGAAAATCCAAGTGGTTAGGCATAGATCTATGATCCTTCGTCGAGTGCCCAAAACCACCCAAAAAAGAACCTTCGTCTCTTCCTTCTTTCTCCAGCCCTCTTTCTGGCGAGAAATCCCTTCCAAAGACTCGATTTCATGAACTAGACTCATAGAGCTTTCCAACGGTACCAAGATTGTCTGATTTACTCAAAGGAATCTTCCAAAATGAGCTCTTGAAGTTCTCCTCCCTTTT